>NC_081413.1:708059648-708229648 GCF_030272615.1 Cryptomeria japonica
AGACCTTGCTATCTCTTTGTTACAAAAATTTGATTCTTACACCATAGAACCTGTTCCTCGAAAAGATAATCGACATGCGGACGCAATGGCATGTGTGGCTTCTCTTGTATCTTTAGAGGACCCTGTGGTTGATCTTAAATTTGTTATTCACAACCTTACTTCTCCAGCTATTGTAGATGATTCCAGCCTGGTGACATGTTGCGACTTCATAGACCCAGATGAATGGTACTCGCATATCGTAAGATACTTGACTGATGGTACCTTTCCTGATTCCACCAATAGGAACACCAGAGCTAGAGTTCGCAAGTTGTCTGCTAGGTATATCATTCTTTCTAATGTTCTTTACCGAAGGGGTTATAACGGTCTTCTCCTTCGTTGTCTTAACAAATCAGAAATCCCTATTGCTCTTGAAGAGGCGCATTCAGGTGCCTGTGGGGGGCATTTTGGAGGTAAATCCTTGGTTCAAAGATTACTTCGTATGGGATATTATTGGCAAACTATGCAGTAGGATTCTTTTTCATTTGTTAAGAAATGTCATCAATGCCAACAACACAATAATTTGATTCATGCTCCTGCCCAAGAACTCCGTTCTCAGGTAGCTTCTTGGCCTTTCTCTGCATGGGGGTTGGATCTCATCGGTAAAATCTCTCCTCCTTCATCTCAAGGACATGTTTTCATTATAACCGCAACAGATTACTTTACAAAGTGGGTAGAAGTTGTTCCTCTTTGCTCCACTACAGCTGAAGTGATTTGTCGATTTCTTCTAGAAAACATTATTTCTCGATTTGGGATACCTTCCACTATAATCTCTGATAATGGGACATCATTTAAGAATAAAGACGTGAAGAAATTCCTCGAGAAATATCATATCAAACATCGATTTTCTACACCATACTATCCTCAATCAAATGGTCAAGCCGAATCATCCAATAAAATAATCGAACAAATTCTTCGCAAAACCGTGAATAAGCATGGTAAGGATTGGAGTACTCAGCTAATCTATGCTCTTTGGGCCTACCGAACGAGTGTACGAATTGCCACGGGAACTACTCCTTATAATCT
Organism: Cryptomeria japonica; assembly: GCF_030272615.1. Taxonomy (NCBI): domain Eukaryota; kingdom Viridiplantae; phylum Streptophyta; class Pinopsida; order Cupressales; family Cupressaceae; genus Cryptomeria; species Cryptomeria japonica. The sequence goes on from NC_081413.1 coordinate 708,060,711, forward strand.
TGTTTATGGTGTTGATGCTATTATGCCTTTAGAATTAGAGATTCCATCACTTAGAGTTTCTCTCAAAGGTATAATATATGATGACTCCTATAGAGAACAAAGACTTCAACAACTTGAGATGCTTGATGAACAGCGTATAAATGCTCTTGAGCATATTCAAGCGTATCACAAAACTCTACAATGAAGCTATAATGATAAGGTTATTCAACGTTCCTTCTCAGTGGGTGACTTAGTGCTCTATGAGAATCAGCGCAATGTGAATGCTTTACCTGAAGAAAAGGGAAAATTCAGTCCTAATTGGCTTGGACCATATATCGTTAGTGAAGATTATGGATCAGGTGCTTACAAAATAGCGGATGTAGACGGTACGCCTCTTAAAGACCCTATAAACGCTATGCACTTGCGTAGATACTATGCTTAATGCCTCATTCCTTATCATTTATCTATTTCCTTTCTCACTTCTTCAAAATTGGATAATATGTTAACATATCTTTGATTAGAGCAAATAGAATTAAATGATGTTTTGTTTAATCTATATTGCTTCATTCCTGACAAGCATGTGTCTTTACTTTATGGTTTGTCTTGAATTCATTTATGTAAATTACAAAAGATTTACATTTTCATTATGTTGACATATTATACAATGTTTTTATGTGTTAAGTTTAATCATGTCATGTTGTGTTTAAATTCAAATTAAATCACATTAGTTATATGATTCTTAGGCTTAACACATATTTTTCTTCCCTATCATCGATGTAGTACTTGATTAAATATTTTAATTAAGTCACACATGTATCAATTTAATCATGGAGCATTGAGAAATCAATCACATGGAAACTAAATTCAGAACATACATGTACATCTACCAAATGTATTAACTTTAATCAAAATACACATTGTTTTTAGACATTAAAGATAACACGTTTGAGACAAAGAAGCATGTATATATATATATGTGTGTGTGTGTGTGTGTGTGTGGATCAATATACAAAGGTAGGTCACTACACATCCAAAATGTGACCTACCCTACATCATAAGATCATCTCCTATCCCTAGGGCTGGTGGCTGGAGAGTGACGACTAGATGCTCCCTCCTGATCCGGTCGTGCAGGTGGACCCATGGGGGTATACCGTGATATAGATCGTGAATGGCTCCGAGAGGAACTCCTATGATCCCTATCCATAAGGATAGCGTGATACGAGGTAGCCTCGGCCTGAGCTGCTACTAGATCACGTTGTGCTCGCTGAAGGTCCTCTGATAGAGCCCGCTCTCTCTCCCTCCATATCTCTACCTGTACTCGAAATGGGGAAAACAAATCATCATGCCGACCCACGTTCCCTTGAGGTCTATAAGCAACCTGTGAGGAACTAGGGATCTGCGCTGTCGTAGAGATATCTGTCACTGCTTGCTGGATCAAGGAGCACCACTCCTGCACATTAGCTGTAGCAGTAGAATAGATTTTGTGTTAGTACCATTTTATATCATCAAAACATCATTCAATCAATATAAACCTACTATACCTGGATCTCCCTCACGCCAGTAGGGATCGTGATATGGTAGCATCTATGACTGGGAACTACTAGGCTCCCCACTCTCGAGCGATCTGTGCGCGATAGGTGCAGGTCTCCGTAGCACCTCGTGTTCCCCCTTTTGGGGAATAACGGGAGGATCTAAGGCTACGGTATCATCCCCTGAATGGTGAGGAGCTGCATCTGACTCCTCCTCATCATCTCTATCCTTCTCTTCTTCGTCATCCCCATCCTCATCATCATCTCTCTCCTCCTCCTCGTCATCCTCGTCCTCCTCCTCCTCAACACTAGGCTGATCTCCTATAGGCGGATCAAGACCTCCTGCCTCCTCATGATCCTCTCCCTCCTCTGGCTCCTTCGATCTGGATCCCTGATCCTCATCTTGATCTCCATGCCTCCATGGACTTGGATGGCCTGTCGGGTGATCTGGTGGAAAGATAGGCCCTGGGTATGATCTCATAAACTAGGAATGATACCTGTGCTGTGCCCCGGGGTCTGCAGCATAATCAGTGACCACATCCTGATCGGACCCCTCTATATCTGTGATCTCGATATCGTCTATCATCGGTCTCGCTACTGCTATGGGTCTGGGAAGGACTCGTGAGTGTCAAGTGTAGATGGGCACATCGGCTGGGACACACTGCTTTAGCCCAAACTGCCTCCATACTCGGTCAAAGTAGAATGGGACTATGATGTGTGGATATCGTCCTCTTAGTAGGTGGTTCCTCTGTAGGCATGCTAACTATCTCTCCATCCCATCCCATCTATGCATCCGCAGATATGGTCTCCACACGGTCACCTCGGCTATCAATCTGTCAACTATCATTCTCCAATCCAATACAATAGATCTCCAAATCTACACTCGCTGGTAAGTGGATAAGCAAATACCCTAGGTCGCTCGCTAGCCGTACTCATCGGATAGCCGATAGGCCTAGTGCATATAAAGTGCTCAAATATCCACACCTGCAGAAGTGTGCATGTCATCAAGCTGCAACCCTGTCCGAAAACATACTCCTCAAGGTCGTGATAGAGATGTGCAAGCATACTCTGACCCCAGGCATATACTCTCCTGTGTCTCTCCATAGCCCTGATGCACCATGTGAGACCCCCATGCATGTGTGTACCTTGCCCATTAGGGCAGACGGCTAGTGCAATGATGGCTATCATAAGACGTCTCATGAGGGGCACCTCTCCTGTAGGATGTAAGAGCCAGCTGACCATGATACGACCTCTCATCTCACTCGGCATGACTCTCCCTATGCAATATACCTGCTCCCTCTGATGATCCTCTACTGACCGATCGGTCGCATATGTCATGGTAGCTCCTCTGATCGGTAGGCGAAGAATGCGGTACACATCCTCAAGTGTCACCTTCATCTCCCCTATTGGAAGCTGGAACGTGCATGTGTCAGGATCCCATCGCTCCATGAGTGCCATCAGCATCGCGGGATGAAATCAGATGGCCAGCATAAGAATCATAGACCACAAACCTACTATCGACAATGTGTCTCTCTCTGCCTGAGTAAGTCGGGGAATCTAATCTCGCAAACTGCGAAGAATCTGCCCCGCCGTGTGCTCTCTCATGTACGGGAGACCCTGCATCACAAAAACATAACTATAATCAGTACTCAATCATCAAAAATAATTCATGCAAACTGTCGAACATCGTATGCTAACCCTGGCATTTCTCGCCAAGTCCTGATTGGGACCATGGCGCCCTGTCAGGGACCATGGCGCCCTGAAGGGACCATGGCGCCCTGTCAGGGACCATGGCGCCCTAAGGGGACCATGGCGCCCTAAGGGGACCATGGCGCCCTAAGGGGACCATGGCGCCCTGTGTGAGACCCACGGTCAGGTTCCAGGGCCCGCAAACGATCACAGAAAGTCAAATGCAGAAAATCAAAAGTCAAAGTTCAGTCAACTCACCTCGTCCAGTGGCTCGTCGTCGATCACGGCCTATCGCATGATCTCAATCCTCGTGGGATGCTCCGGTCATCGTGAAGGCATGATGATGGCTATGTGGGCTCCGCTGCAATGAACAGTACTCAGAATCAACAAAGTGACAAATGCAAATGTCTCTTTCAAAGTATATACTTTCATTCCTTTACCTTTGCTGTCAAAACCCTAATTTTCCTCTATCACTCATTTCATCATAACTTGAGTTTGGGAGATGCGATTTTCGAACCGTTTGTTGCGTAGGAATCGTATTTTCGCTCCCCTACTCTTGGGATGTTCCAAAAAGTGCTCTGATGAAGCCTTTTCAGTGAACATCCCTCATCAATACTCTCTTACACAATTTGTCGTAAGTAAACATGCTACCCTGTTTCACCTCCCTAATAAGCAAGCCGAAACAGGGGGGGCATATAGCTACTCGCAAATTTCATCACCTTCCTTAGTAAGCATTAGGTGATTTTGTGATCTAACGTGTGTTTTGTAGGGTGCGGTTCCTAACTGTGTACTGCAGATACCGCTGGGGGCTTCGTCCGACAACTTATGGATATATCCTTTTTCAAATGATGTTTACTTTCTGTACTTTAGCTTGCATATGCACGTAGTACTCATATGACTGCTAAAGTGGGGGCTAAATGTAACGTCATAAATTGTACGCACTTGCTAAAGCAGTACAATTTAACACCTAGTTTAGCACCCGCCTTGGCGCAGTTGCATTTTGCATTACATTTCCCCTTTAGCACTTAATTAATCAAATTAATTAGGTCTAAAGGTTCTATTTCATCATTTTCCACATCATAAAGTCAGGCCCTTTCATTAAAGCGTGCCCCTTTCATTTTATTCTTCCAATTCATCACTTAATCAAAAACCCTAATTAGGCCCTATTCTGAGCTTGGGGGCTTGATTTCGGGGGTCAAAACATCTCGAAATAACCCGTAACTTCGGGATTCTCTCTAAAATCATCATATCTGATGGCCCTGAAAATTTGGTGAAAAGTTGCTGGGACCATGGCGCCCGGAGTGCAGACGGTCCTGGACATTTTTCCCAAAATTTTAGGAGCACGATCCAATCATAAAATAAAGCTTAACCCCAAGAAATTGGCGGGAGATTCAATCTCTAGGTCGGCCAAAAGACAAAATTACGACCTAGGGTTCATACATAAGAGCTCTCTTTCTTCATTTGAAGGGATCCGAATTTTGTTTTGAGGAACCTCATATGCAGCGAAAGAGAAGATCTTTGAAGGCTTCAACAATATTCAACATCCCTCTATCAAGCATTTATCAATTCCATTCATCCATTTAGGGCTTGGAAGACATTGAAGAGCAATAGGAGATTACCGACTGAAGATTGGCTTGTACTCCTCCCTTGAGGGTTGGGTATGATTTCATATTGTTTTCATGTCTTTGCATAAGCTTCAATATCTCATTTATCCATGCTTTAGATCACTTTGCATCTTGATTTAGAGAATTTACATTATCATTAAAAAGCAATTAGGGTTTACTTTCTAGGTTGCTCTAGTTTGCTTACTTGCATTTTAGATCTTGCACACACACAAGGTCTGCACACACATTACTTTTACAATACAACTTGGCTATTCGTGGAGGTGGAAATCACCGAAGCGGGGGTTTGACTAAGGCAAAACCCTATATAGCCACCCAAACACCTTTTTCAGATATAAGTGCAGGTTTCGAGACTCGAACGACGCCGCAGGTTGCAGATCCGGAAAGAGCAGGTTGAGACAGCACCCCACACCAAATTGCAGAGCAGAATACCAGGATAGGGGCGTGGGGCACCCTGGTCCTGTCAGGACAGGGGCGCTGGGTGCCCTGGTCCCTGGGATAGAGGCGTTGCGCGCCCTGGTCCTCCTGACAGACAGCATTTCAGACAGTTTTCCAGAGTGCAAAACAGCGGTTTCAGGTGCAGTTTCAGGTGTAGAATCAGGACAGTGGCGCCCGCGCCCCCGTCCCGAACATTTCCACTCAGATTTTGACTCCGGGTACGCATTTGCATTCTTGTTTTATCTTGGTATTTACAGCTTTCCATTGTTTAAGTTCAATTCTACAATCTTGTTATTAGTTCATACTTGCATTTTAGGGTTAGGAATTGGACTTGCATAATCTTACCTTTCAATTACAACAAAGGAATAGAAACCCTAATAGGTAGCCCGTGGCTCTCTCTTTCACAAAAAGAAGTAGCCAATTGTGTGATACCTCTAGGCTCTTTCGTATTCCGTAATGTGTGACAAGAGGTAGGATTAGGACATGATAACCTAGTCTCGCTTGTTCCCTCACACAATTTCATTTGCGAAAATATAAACATTATTTTCCTTATTAAATAATAATGGAAAAATAGGGTTCGTGACAACATCTAACTTGATTGATACCCTTCATAGAATGATTTTATCTTTTATACATATATACATATATACATATGTATATATGTATATGTATACATATACATATATACATATGTATATATGTATATATGTATATGTATATATGTATATATGTATATGTATACATATATACATGTATATACATATATAGATGTATACATATATACATATATATGTATATGTATACATGTATACATATATAGATGTATGTGTGTGTGTGTGTTTGTGTGTATTTGTGTGTGTGTGTGTGTGTGTGTGTGTGTGTGTGTGTGTGTGTGTGTGTGTGTGTGTGTGTGTGTGTGTGTGTGTGTGTGTGTGTGTGTGTGTGTGTGTCTATATACAACTCCAACTTGGTCGACTCCAAAATAGATTTTAATCAAAAGCATATAACACTTTACCAATCAACCTAAAAAACATGCATCATGAAATATAATAAGTGTTGGATCAACCCAAAGCATGATTGGCCCCAAAAACATTACAACACATCCTCCAAAGCATAGATAATTGATCAAGATCAAACCACAAGTGAAGGAAACAAGACTGTCGACCCAATAATAGAAACTTCACCAAAATTGTTAACTATATACCTTTGTGCCATTGGGGAAAGACTAATTAACACTAATATCTGATCATAATGTGCTAGCACAAGTAGAGAAACACATTGAATTGAAAAAAACATAACATCCTAGATTGAATATAATACTTCAATACATTCGACATTGCATTATGGAATACCAAATCATCTAAAAATTGCATGGATTAACCTTTAAGCCTAATTAAACATCTCCTCAAATCCACACAAACATATATATTGATTTGAAGGAACGTAGAACATTTTGATAAGCCTTTGAGACACTTTACTCAGTTTTAGTGCAACCCGGAGAACAAATAATCCTAACTTTTAATGTAGAAAATGTTATGACATGAAAACTTAGAAATAACTTCCTTGGTGACTAACAACCTTAACTCTATAACTACAAGGCCAAATCTTGCAATGCAAAGGAATGCAGACCAACTCTATCTTTAGCAAATGCATTGTTTATTACTTAGACAAATTTTCTCAAATACACAATTATGAATAGAAACTCAACTAATATTCATCTAACTCCTTGAAATATGTAGAAACCAATCCATGTGATTTCATTCCTCATTAAAAGCCCGAATAGTGTGCTACTATCTTAACCAAGATGCAACTAATAGATATCATACTTTCAAATTGTCTTACAGTCATCTTATGTCATGATTACATCTACTTGGTCTTCCAAACTACCTTGCTTGTCCTCAAACATGTTAATCCCATGTCTTCATTTGTGTCAAACCAACTCTCTCAATCATGCTTGTCCCAAACCATTTCTTTACTTCTTCAAGTACACCAATCCATCTCTATGCAAGTATGATAGGTTGACTTCATTGACAACATATTGCCCATATTGCAACAATCTCCCCCTTTTTCATTGATGACAACACTTATTTGCACACTCTCTCCACCCCTTTGATATCAAGGGCAAAGGGTAAGGAGCCAAAATTTTATTTTTTAACTATATGAACCCATCACATAACTCCTCTTGAGATGTAGCACTAATTTCCTCAAATCTTAATATAGAAAAACTTGATCCTTTGATTGACATATTGACCACAAAACACAATAAAATTGTGTTGACCCCACACTTATCCCCTACATATATACATAATCACAAAATCCTCCTATCAAAAATGATCTACAACTCACTTAGAGGGTAATATGTTTTTGTAGACTACCTTAAGATAAGGTAAAATTATATCCCAATGTGCTTTTGTTGATAATAGGATGTGGTTTTGACATTCAAATTAAATGTATAGGTCCTTTGCCTCATCCACAATGCTAGGTGCCTTCATCTTTTGATCAATCTTCTTTGCTTCAGATAGGAACCCAAATAATGATACAAGTCTCCAGTTAACTTCTTCCCTTATCCAATTGAACTATTTCTTGATTTGTTCCCTTTGGTCTTAAAGTCATGATAATTGTGAGTGTAGATTTTCAATTTTAGCTCTCGTTGATCCATCTTTATCTTTTGTTGGGTCATACATGTTGGCCATTTGTGTGATTGATGACTCAATGGAGTTAATTTGATCCTTTATGCTCTTAGTGGAATTTGGCCATTTCAAGCAAAATTGATATAGTGTAGTGACCCATCCACACATTTTGGAATGTTCTTTATATTTTCTTGCAGCTTGTTGTGTGCATTAGTACACCCATCAGAGGATTTTTCCATTCTCCTATCATTTATCTTTCTAAATGCCTCTTGCTCTTCCTTTTCTTCAATATGAGAAGAATTATCTTTAAAGGATTCCATCAAAAGTTTCAACTTTTACTCCAAAGGTAGAGATGAATCAATGTTTACCTCGAGAGTAAACCTTCCCCAATAATCTTCAAAACATCATCTAATAGCTCAATTTTCTCTAGATGTTGCTACAGGATCTCTTTCCTTACTGATGAGTGCAAGATATCACCAAGTTGAAACTCATGGAGGGGAGAGATATTAGATAGGTCAACCTATCGCCCATTAGTTGGAATTTGTATCAATTGCGGTTTTGCCACTAGTTGAAACTACATTTGTAGAGCCAATAGGTCCTTGAAGGAATATATGGAGAGAGATGAAGAACCTTGACCTATTTCATGGCTTCTCTTAGAATCAACAATTGTCTTCTCAACAATTTCCCAATCTTTCTCAGGATTATCTTCTTTATTTTTCTCATCTTGCATTGCATTCGTAGGAGGAATTTTTTGTTCTTCAAATTGACATGTGTTCTCCAAAGGAGCTGTCTCCTCATTTTTCTCATCATTCTTCTCAATCTCATCACTTCCTGAGATGTGAACATCAAAAGATGAAAGATATATGTCTTGAGAGAACAAATCAAGAGCATTCAAAGGAGATTGTTCTTCAAAAACTACTTCAAATTTATTCATTTCCTCCAAGATTTTGTAGTCTTTTCATTAGTTTCTTTTTCCATCATTTCTCTATCTTCTTTTTTCACGCCCATTAGAGTGTTGCCTCTTTATTTTATTTGGACCTCTTCTGCCTGTCTTTGAGATAGTCTATCCATTATCTTATTGCCTTTATGGGGGCAAAACCACCATCTCAATTGATCTTTAGTATCATTTGACTATGTGGGGGCTAAAATACTATCTAATTAATCATTGATATTTTATCTAGTTGTCCTACAGTGCAATATGTAGCAATCACATGCCACCCTATCATATGGCTATGTACCATAACAAAAATTCCTACCTATACCAACACAATTTTTATCTAAATGATCACTATTTTGTAATCCTTGTGTTTGATTATATTGTTTTCGTATCATTTTTTTTCCCTTTTTGTATGACATGTTCATATAAAACTAACATGTTTGTGATGAAATAACCTAGCAACATCTCATGAAGGTTCAAATCTCTTCCTTGGAGGCGATTCCCCTCAAATGGAAGATTTTGCTTCCCTTTTGTGAGATTTTGCAAAGATCTAGAGGTAATGGAAAGCACAAATAAGAGAGAACAAAATATATGATAGGAATAAACTGTATTCTATCAAGATGCAAAATGTGATCAACTGGATCATTACAAGATGTTTGATGAATGCTCGTACAATGTAGATGAGCCTTCTTATATAGGCAAGGCTATATGGATATGTGAGCACACAAACATGACATGTGGCTCAATAAGAAAGAAGGGTACGTAGGAAATAGGTGTGGGTAGGTAGGAGAAACAATAAAATATTCCACATGAGGTGGATCACCCATGTTGAAGGTGGAATTATCACTCCACAATAAGTGCATATGATAAAGTAGTAACAAGATCAACACCCTAAAAGGTTGAAATTCTCCTACACATACTATCCCAATGTGGCACAAACACCCAACTGTCTCATACCCAAACTACTATGAAATGGATTATCATAAGTAAAATTAAGTAAGGTGTAATAATATCCATGATGAATAATTATTTACACCATCACCCCCCTTAAGTGCAACTTAGGGGAATGCACTTAAGTCTACAATGCAACTAAGCAATGCGAGATAGGTCCTGGCTATGAGGCCATGCTAGGTACCCATGTACAAATGCAAATGCATGCAAACCAATGCAATGAAATCTCTCACAAGGCGGGGAAATAGAGAAAAACCCAGTGGGGAAAAACCATCCCCCAAAAGAGAGATGAAATCTATACAAGAGAACTCTCATAGAAGTATGTGAGGAACAAAACCCCATGTAAGGAAAAAGTCCCCCCATATGAGAGAAGAAGAGAAGCTAGGAAGCCCCCCCCAATGTAGAATCTACACCAATGAGAGAAGCTCGATGGCGTATGAAGAACCTGCTCCACGATCATCGAACAACATTCCTCCTCTTAGGAAGAAACAAAACCAAAGGTGTATCCATGAAGTCTCCCCAATCATGAATGGAAGATGTATGAAAAAAAATCATGATGAATGAAATCTATGAAAACTGCTCAAGTGTCCTCATGTCGATGCTGAAACATACCCCCTCCAAAGGTGGTAAACTACTCCACACTGCTGAAAAAGGCACTCCAATATCTAGTGAAGATGAAAGTAGAACATGTCCCAAAGAATCACATGTCTCCTCTAAGCATAAAGAGACCTCCTCCAACTGTTGTACATAGGTATCCACAATCATGTCAATCTCGAAAGAATGATCATGTAGAGAATGAGCAAGAGGGTCAGAGTGTTCCCTCACAACAATCAAAGAAGGATCATCTTCATCAAATAGAAGATGAATATCATCAATGATGTCTCCCAAATCTGCAATGTAGGATTCCACAAACAAACCTGCAATGTCTATCAAGTAGTCATCCCATGAATCTGAAGTTGGAAGACAATGAATATCCTGCTGCAATGAATCACATGAAGGAAAAAATGTTGCACTATCTGCATCATTAGGTGCAATAGGTGATGTGATATCAATAGGAGGAGATGAAACACAAGGCTCAAGAATGGGGTCACATGTGAGAATCTCCAAGTTCAAGTACCCAAAGTTCTCCTCAAAATCTGAATCATCACAAGAAGTGTGATCAACATGTGTAGAATCATCATATGTGCAATCATCATCATCAACAAAATTTGAAAAGGAGTATAACCAAGATGCATGATCATCCACTCCATTCACAATGATAGCTCTAGTCTCCAAGTCTCTAATGAAAACTGACTCATGTGTGAACTCCACAATTCTCTTAGTTGTGCCATATGTGATTTGATAGATGGAAAGGAGATTGTTTGTCAAGTGGGGCACACATAAAAAATTATTGAAGGAGTTATCCCCAATGGCAATAGATCCTTTCCAAATGGCATTCACGTATGTATGATTGCCCATAAAAATCTGCAGCATGGTGCAAGGCTCAAATGTAGAGAACATAGACTGCGAAGATGCCATATGATGAGAAGCCCCTGAATATAAAATCCATCTCCCTGAATCATGACTTGTAGTAGCACAAAGAGATTTTCCTTTTCTTGTCCCAAAAGAGTGATTCTTCCCACTTGTAGAAGCCATGAATGCTTGCCCTTTCCCTTTTGATTGTGAGGAAGTGGAAGTTGATGAATCATCTTTCTTGTAGACATTAGGCAAATCAATATTATGCTTTTTGAGGATATGTGTGAGCTCATCAATCTTCTTAGAATGGCAACGACACTCCTCATGACCAAACTTTTTACAATAGGCACAAGTAGGTCTCTCCCTCTTAGGTGAATTGTCCTTCTTGGAAGAGGATGAATCTCCTTGTTGTGGAGAAGGTGGTGTTTTGTCCTTAGGCTTTGATTGCCATTTCTTCTTGTTTGAGTTGTCATTTCCTTGATTTCCTTTGTTGTCTTGATTTTACACTAATTTTTGAGACTTAGAATCCTTAATAATTCCCATGCTTATCAACTTAGTTTGTTCCATCATCAACATTTCGGCAAAAGCATCAAATGTAGGCATTGTGTAGCTTGAACCCATTGTCATCCTATGGGTTTGGAAACTAGAAACAAATGTTGTATATTCTTGTGGAAGCTTTCCCATTAAGTTGAAGATCAATTGAGTATCCTTCTTATCAATGCCGCAATCCTTGAGTTGTGCCCTTAACTCTTTTGCCTTAGTGACATAATTTTGTATAGTATCAACATTCTTGGGATCTAACATAGTGAGATCACTATCAATTTGATATCCCCTAGTCTCATCAACTTGACCATACAAGTCTTGAAACTTTTTCCAAGCATCCTTGATTAGAGTACATTTCTCAATACTTTCTTAAGGTACCAATTGCCATGATATTTTTAGTGGGCCAATCCAAGTGACCAACAGGATCAGCCTTAGGATCGGCGGGAGCAACAATATTTCCATAAATATAATGAGTTAGTCCTTTTTCCATAAGTTTACTCCATGCATCAATTTTCCAAGTAGCATAATTATGAGGAGTTAAGAGAGGAAACTTAGGAGAACCCATAGCAGCAAAAAGGAAAAAACACAAGATAGGGAGAGACACAATCACACAAGACACCCCAAAACAAAAAAAATTGCTCGAAAAAAGGAGTCTAGATGAGTGAGATATCACTATTTGAAAATTGATTGCAAAATTATAATTTCTGAAAAATTTCAGTCGTAGCTTTAAACTTCAAATGCCTCTAGATTTGGCCTTCGAAGTCCGATTTGGATGAAACAAAAGGCAAAACTAACTTTCTTGGACCTCCTCAAACCAATGGTGACCTTATATTTGACCCATCAAGCATCAATAATAACCTGCAATAGAAAGCTCCAAAATACACAACCCCAAATAGCATCAAATTTCTCTCAATTGGCAAACCAATGACACTCTAATGACTCTGATACAATGTGAAATTTTGCCAAGATCTAGAGGCAATGGAAAGCACAAATAAGAGAGAACAAAATATATGATAGTAATAAACTGTATTCTATCAAGATGCAAAATGTGATCAACTAGGTCATTACAAGATGTTCAATGAATGCCCGTACAATGTAGATGAGCTTGCTTATATAGGCAAGGCTATATGGATATGTGAGCACACAAACATGACATGTGGCTCAATAAGAAAGAAGGGTATATAGGAAATAGGTGTGGGCAGGTAGGAGAAACAATAAAATATTTCACATGAGGTGGATCACCCACTGAAGGTGGAATTATCACTCCACAATAAGTGGATATGATAAAGTAGTAACAAGATCAACACCATAAAAGGTGGAAATTCTCCTACACATACTATCCCAATGTGGCACAAACACCCAACTGTCTCATACCCAAACTACTATGAAATGCATTATCTTAAGTAAAATTAAGTAAGGTGTAATAATATCCATGATGAATAATTATTTACACCAACACCCCCCTTAAGTGCAACTTAGGGGAATGCACTTAAGTCTACAATGCAACTAAGCAATGCAAGATAGCTCCCGGCTATGAGGCCATGTTAGGTACCCATGTACAAATGCAAATGCATGCAAACCAATGCAATGAAATCTCTCACAAGGCGGGGAAACAGAGAAAAACCCAGTGGGAAAAAACCATCCCCCAAAAGAGAGATGAAATCTATACAAGAGAACTCTCATATAAGTATGTGAGGAACAAAACCCCATGTAAGGAAAAAGTCCCCCCATATGAGAGAAGAAGAGAAGCTAGGAAGCCCCCCCCGATGTAGAATCTGCACCAATGAGAGAAGCACGATGGCGTATGAAGAAATTGCTCCACGATCATCGAACAACATTCCTCCCCTTAGGAAGAAACAAAACCAAAGGTGTATCCATGAAGTCTCCCCAATCATGAATGGAAGATGTATGAAAAAAACTCATGATGAATGGAACCTATGAAAACTGCTCAAGTGTCCTCATGTCGATGTTGAAACATACCCCCTCCAAAGGTGGTAAACTACTCCACACTGCTGAAAAAGGCACTCCAAGATCTAGTGAAGATGAAAGTAGAACATGTCCCAAAGAATCACATGTCTCCTCTAAGCATAAAGAGACCTCCTCCAACTGTTGTACATAGGTATCCACAATCATGTCAATCTCGAAAGAATGATCATGTAGAGAATGAACAAGAGGGCCAGAGTGTTCCCTCACAACAATCGAAGAAGGATCATCTTCATCAAATAGAAGATGAATATCATCAATGATGTCTCCCAAATCTGCAATGTAGGATTCCACAAACAAACCTGCAATGTCTATCAAGTAGTCATCCCATGAATCTGAAGCTGGAAGACAATGAATATCCTGCTGCAATGAATCACATGAAGGAAAAACCGTTGCACTATCTGCATCATTAGGTGCAATAGGTGATGTGATATCAATAGGAGGAGATGAGACACAAGGCACAAGAACGGGGTCACATGTGAGAATCCCCAAGTTCAAGTACCCAAAGTTCTCCTCAAAATCTGAATCATCACAAGAAGTGTGATCAACATGTGTAGAATCATCATATGTGAAATCATCATCATCAACAAAATTTGAAAAGGAGTATAACCAAGATGCATGATCAACCACCCCAATCACAATGATAGCATTAGTCTCCAAGTCTCTAATGAAAACTAACTCATGTGTGAACTCCACAATTCTCTTAGTTGTGCCATATGTGACTTGATAGATGGAAAGGAGATTGTTTGTCAAGTGGGGTACACACAACAAATCATTGAAGGAGTTATTCCCAATGGCAATAGATCCTTTGCCAATAACATTCATGTATGTATGATTGCCCATGAAAATCTATGGCATGGTGCAAGGCTCAAATGTAGAGAACATAAACTGCGAAGATGCCATATGATGAGAAGCCCTTGAATCTAAAATCCATCTCGCTGAATCATGACTTGTAGTAGCACAAAGAGATTTTCCTTTTCTTGTCCCAAAAGAGTGAGTCTTCCCACTTGTAGAAGCCATGAATGCTTGCCTTTTCCCTTTTGATTGTGAGGAAGTGGAAGTTGATGAATCATCCTTCTTGTAAACATTAGGCAAATCAATATTATGCTTTTTGAGGATATGTGTGAGCTCATCAATCTTCTTAGAATGGTAATGACACTCCTCATGACCAAACTTCTTACAATAGGCACAAGTAGGTCTCTCCCTCTTAGGTGAATTGTCCTTCTTGGAAGAGGATGAATCTCCTTGTTGTGGAGAAGGTGGTGTTTTGTCCTTAGGCTTTGATTGCCATTTCTTCTTGTTTGAGTTGTCATTTCCTTGATTTCCTTTGTTCCCTTGATTTTACACTAATGCTTGAGATTTAGAATCCTTAAGAATACCCATGCTTATCAACTTAGTTTGTTCCATCATCAACATTTCGGCGAAAGCATAAAATGTAGGCATTATGTAGCTTGAACCCATTGTCATCCTATGGGTTTGGAAACTAGAAACAAATGTTGCATGTTCTTGTGGAAGCTAGCCCATTAAGTTGAAGATCAATTGAGTATCCTTCTTATCAATGCCACAATCCTTGAGTTGTGCCCTCAACTCTTTTTCCTTAGTGACATAATCTTGTATAGTATCAAAGTTCTTGGGATCTAACATAGTGAGATCACTATCAATTTGATATCCCCTAATCTCATCAACTTGACCATACAAGTCTTGAAACTTTTTCCAAGCATCCTTGATTAGAGTACATTTCTCAATATGAAAAATGAGATCCTTTGATACATACTTTCTTAAGGTACCAATTGCCATGATATTTTTAGTGAGTCAATCCAAGTGACCAACAAGATCAACCTTAGGATCGGTGGGAGCAACAATAGTTCCATCAATATAATGAGTTAGTCCTTTTTCCATAAGTTTACTCCATGCATCAATTTTCCAAGTAGCATAATTATGAAGAGTTAAGAGAGGAAACTTAGGAGAACCCATAGTAGCAAAAAGGAAAAAACACAAGATAGGGAGAGGCAAAATCACACAAGACACCCCAAAACAAAAAAAATTGCTTGAAAAAAGGAGTCAGGATGAGTGAGATATCTCTATTTGAAAATTGTCTGCAAAATTATGATTTCTGGAAAATTTCCATCGCAGCTTCAAATGCCTCTAGATTTGGCCTTCGAAGTCTGATTTGGATGAAACAGAAGGCAAAACCGACTTTCTTGAACCTCCTCAATCCAATGGTGACCTCAGATTTGACCCATCAAGTTTCAATAATAACATGTAATAGAAAGCTCCAAAATGCACAACCCCAAATAGCATCAAATGTCTGTCAATTGGTAAACCAACGACACTCTAATGACTTTGATACCATGAGAGATTTTTCCAAGATCTAGAGGCAATGGAAAGCATAAATAAGAGAGAACAAAATATATGATAGGAATAAACTATATTCTATCAAGATGCAAAATGTGATCAACTGGATCATTACAAGATATTCAATGAATGCTCGTACAATGTAGATGAGCCTGCTTATATAGGCAAGGCTATATGGCTATGTGAGCACACAAACATGACATGTGGCTCAATAAGAAACAAGGGTATGCAGGAAATAGATGTGGGTAGGTAGGAGAAACAATAAAATATTCCACATGAGGTGGATCACCCACCGAAGGTGGAATTATCACTCCACAATAAGTGGATATGATAAAGTAGTAACAAGATCAACACCATAAAAGGTGGAAATTCTCCTACACACACTATCCCAATGTTGCACAAACACCCAAGTGTCTCATACCCAAACTACTATGAAATGCATTATCCTAAGTAAACTTAAGTAAGGTGTAATAATATTCATGATGAATAATTATTTACACCAACACCTTTGTATCTCAGTAAAATGTTTTCAATTTTATCTCTTTACTTTAGCTTACATCTCTTGATAATGATATGCTTGCTAAAGTGGGAGCAAAATGTAACATTGTAAATTGCACCTCGTGCAATTCCACGTTACATAAGCACCTTTGCTTTAAGATAACTGGAGAATTTATCTATTTTTCACCCACCCACTTGGCTTGACTTGTTAGCCTCTCTTTGTCTTTTTCTCAACTTTGTTGACTATTTGACTTAGGGACATCTATGCATTGCGGTAGCGTCCCACAAAATTTTAGTCCAAAAGTGGTTATTGGAGCATTATACCTGCTATTTTTTGTTGTGTAAAACCTCCTTCTACATGCACCAATGTTGGAATTCCTTCCCGCGACTTTTATCTTTCTTTTTTGGCCTCATTTTGACTCTCTAATTACTCTCTAGTCTCTCTATGCTCTTTAATCTCTTGAATTGTTCTTCGGTAGCCATTGAAGATTTATTGCATGCTCTCATAAACATATTTTATGATATTTCTACATCTTCGTTATGCCATCACCATCATCGTAGCTTTATGCATTCGAGGGTCTCATGCTTTTTCTTCACCCTGACAAACTTCCACTTCCTTGGTGTTGAAGGGGAGTTTTCTCCCTTTTCTTTGTTACATTTTCATTATCTCTATTAGCATATCAGTTATATTGTTCCTTTGTAAATCATTTATCATTTTATCTATCATCTATCTTGCTTGTTCATGGAGGTGGAAACACCAAAATAGGGGTCTAACTATGGTAGACCTCTTAAACACAACCCCAATATTTTTCATCTTTTTGTCATGTGTGTAGGTTCATTGGAGAAGAATCGTGCTAGCTGGAAGCTTCATTCATAGATATGTTGCAAACTTCTTCTTCCTTCTCCTTTCCATTTCATTTCCTATTTATAATTATTTTGGTCTTTCGTTACCATTTTAATGCATTTAAAACATAAAACACCCGTGTCTAGTCATTTTACATTTTCTAACAAAGTCTCTATACTTTGTCTATATAGGACGCCAACGCGTCACACTGTTGTCTATGACTTGTGCATGTGTCCTAGATAGAGGGCTAACAAAGGTTGCAAAGGATCTTTGTGACTTGTGCTTTCAGGTTTTATAGTCAAAACAGTTTTATCTATTGGCACTTGACAACTTTCCATGCTTTGTGCTTATCTTGAGTGGAGAAGCAGATTAGTGAGTCCCCAAGAGATCAACACATGCCTTTTAGAGTGGTACACTTTTCCCCCCTCTACAACACTAGCAAAGGGAGGCATGCACCAACAACATTAAACATGTGAAGATGAATTGGGACTAGTAGAGCTTGTCATAAAAACTACGTAATGTTATTTTACGTCTAGAGGTGATTTAGGACCAAGGGGTGACCAACTACACATTACATAAAGTTGTTGTATTTAGGGTCGACCATTAGTCGATGCATATTAACTTAAGGAGTGTAGATGACATATAAGAAAGACTTGTGATTGTTGCAAAGCTTTGAGGAAGGCAAAAGAGGCCCACACCAAAAAGGATAGAGAAGTGTTTAAGAAAATCGAGGGTAGCGACAGGATCCAGAGGACCTAGTATTGATAGGTTCCAAATGAGCTAGATGTGTTTCTAAAGGTAAAGTTTTCCTTTGGAGTTTGTGTATGAGGTTATTGCAATTGTGGGTTGTGACCTAGCATGTTAGAAGCCTTAGTGGCAGATGTAATGAGTTTTGAGATCTAATATAATAAGGATGAATCTTTTGAGGTTGGGATTTTCCCTTTGAGGGTTTTCCCAGGATACTTCTTGTGTCTTGTGTCTCTATGTGTGGATTCTTTTTTATATGTTGCTTCTATTTTATGCTATGGATGTGTTTAGGAGAGTTAAGGCTGCAAGGTCAGACTGTCCATTCTGAACCCTCCATCCTTGACTGCATTATTTATTCTATAAATAGCCTACCATCATACATGTATTCCAAACAAGTGGCATTAAAAAAGTATAAACGTGTCATTGAATCTCCTTTACCATTCTAAATTTCAAAATAAAAAGACAAAACTTCATTAAAAAAGATATATTTTATTTCTATAATAATCTCCTTCATGATACTTAAAAATTATCCAACTTAATTTTATTCCAAACAACATTATAATCAAAATTTCAATATTATTTCCAATATAAAAACTTCATACCCATCTACATTTCCACCCACCAAATTTACCTTTCAAGAAACTTACCCTTGATGTCCTTGTAGGTAACTCCCAAAAGGCAAAGACATTGAAAAAGTAAGAAAAAAAAATGATGGGTACATTTGCCTCAAGGAAGCTCAAAAGACCAACCCTAACTCAATAAAGCAATAAGTACAATGAACCGTTAAAGAAGCATAAAATCTTTAAAGGCAAAGAAATAATCATGTAACATCAAAATTGGACTTACTTTGAATGCCCGTTTTCCTCTACCCTAACATTATGTTTATTATATCGTACATATTTTCTATGTTCCCCTTAACCAAACATGCGCACTACTTAAGCCCACAACCCACAATCACAATCTAGGCCAAAAGGTTAGCGGCCTCCGGCCGGGCTGTTTCCCCTGTACCAGCACGAAGGCTTACGTATTAAACAGTGCGCAGTTTCGTTATCGGAGGATTTGGTCTGGTTTTGTGGGTCATGAAGAAAATCTATCGAAAATTTGTAGTGTAATGAGATTAGACAGAAAGGTGGCGCGTACATCTTTGAAATTTGTTTGTACCCTGTGAAAGGAGATAAAAAGCCAATTGGACTTGCCCTAAACGATAAGGATGCCTGATTTGTCCTGACCATTTTATGATTCGTCAACCCAACAGAATCTCAGTACTCAGAGAAATTTCCAAATCAAAAAGATCATGAGGGAATTGGGTTGAAGTGAAAGGAAAGGATTTGGTCCTCCAAGCAAATCTACATTTTCTTGGGTTCTATTCATCTTTGGCAAATCATAAGAAAAATGCTTCCCTAGGTCGGTGTGGGTCACTAGGTAGTTAATGATTTTGTCTATACCAGTAATTGATTGTGGGGTGTGCCCTAGCAATAGCAAGGGCTAGAGCATTTTGCTAGGGGCCCTCTCCTAAAATGATTGAGACAATCTTGTGTGTTCTTGTTTAGGGGGCAGGCTTGGATTATATGCTTAGACAAAGGTCATTTTATCTAGCTATCAATCATCATATTCATTTGGTTGAAGAGGTTTTTATTTTATGGATTCTTTGTGTCTACAACTCATTGTGGACTTTGTATTGTTGTGTTTTTTTCTATTTTTGGTTTTTAAAGTGACATTTTCATTATCTTTTCTAATTTTACATTGTTTTGGTGAATTTTTCAAATATATAGATTTAACATTTGATTCTATTTGATTTGATATCTTTATTGACTTTGGATTTTATTCATAGTATAAATATCATTTTACTTAGATCAAACTTAGTTCTTAGATTAGCTTTTTTATTTATTTAGGTTATGATTGCAAATTTATCATCGGTCTTTTATTTTCCAAATTCAAATTTCATTGTTGATTTAGGCAAACTCAACTCAATGCTAATGTTAATCACTAACTCGTGCACCAAAAATGTCAAATTGTGTATCTAAGACTTATATTAAAAGACGTGACCTCTATATCATTTCATATGAGATTGCCCTATTTCTTCCATTGAAATAAAGAGTATCATTGCCATCCACTAGCATATATTTTTCTTTACATCGTTCATCACAATTACATCAACTCTTGCATTAAGAATATCAAAACCCTAATTTTGCACTTAGTTTGCTACTTAGGAATTCATTACGCTCCATCCATTGCATCAAGTCTCAATCATTCATTGCATCGTTATATTGTATCATTTTCGACCATTTACACATCTGTTGTATTCTTAGTGTGTTCCAACTTGTGGTAAAATTATTAAAACAATTAAAAAGGCTTGACTAGAATCAAGAAAGTCTCAAAGGGATGCGCGGGAAAAGTGATCATGACTAACATATGCATTAACTTAGGTCAATCCTTCTTGTTGGGAAAATGGTATCTCAACCTTACATTTACATGAGGTTACTATTTATAGTAAGTTTTCATTTGAGCACAAAATGGTGTGAAATTCTCCCCGAAGCTTCTGGTTGGCTGGATAAGCATTCCGATAAAGTTATGTTGCAAGATCACAGCTAGTTTTGAAGATATTAACTTTTATTTTGGAGGGGGTCTAATGAAAGGTTTAAATTTGATTTTGAGGACTTTAGAGGCCCCTAAATGTCCTAAAAACTAGGCGTAAATGGCATAGAGGTTTTCAAAGCAATAGAGAATTTCGTGATCTTTTTGACGCTTCAAACGGTTCGTCAATAGGACACACGGTTCTCAAATTATGGCCTCTGAAAATTTGTACTCCTAATATAGGAAATATAAAATACATTGGACACATAAATGAGTTGTAAAAAGGGAGGGACACATCATAGGGCATCTAGAAGGGAGATAAGTTCGGCTACACTTTATTGGGTGGTTTTAGCCCATGGTTTTGTAATACTGTTTGACAATTTCTTGTATTGTATCTCCTATATATGAGATACATGGGATAGAGGTTGTTGTAAGAGTCTTATGGCTATTGGGTTACCTCTGAATCTCTGATTAGTGGTACTCCTGCGAAGAGCTTTCTCTGCATGTTTTTTATTGCTGAATAATATATTGGGCTGATGAATACTAATAGGGGGGGTGAATTAGTATACCAAAAAATACTGTACTTAAACACTTTAATAGTCTGGCAGTAAACCGGTAAAACAGTTTAACAAACAAACTGGTTAACACACATGCAAACCAAATAGAAAATAAGACATTCACCCATAGAAGCACAATCACCATAACACAAGAGATTTTGACGTGGAAACCCAAATGGGAAAAACCACAGTGAGATGAAACTCACAAGTAACTATCTACAGAATAGTAACCAGACCGGTTAAGGTCATACAATGTTCTTTACCAGAACAGATCGACTACCTTGTGAGAGGATTTCAGATCCACAGATGTGAACCACCTTGTTAGAGGATTTACAAAGGCTTTTCTGGGCCTACCCGGTTAAGGGTTTCTGACTTGTCAAAGATGTGAGTAATCAAAAAGTGAATTATCTAGCAAATGGCACAGTCTGCTTGATTAGATCCATTGTAGCTCATAGCTAATTCTCTTCATCATTACTTCAGTCTTCAGTAAATCCACACTCTACAGACTTGATCTTCTCAGTTAATCTGATCGCACATACAAGAGCTTCAATAATGACCACCAAAACCTAATAGCTACTCTCATACATACGCATTCAAAACCCTAGACATGATGTCCTAAAAAGGAATTTGATTTCATGTCGGTCCAATATGATTACATTGCAAGTTCCTAGGTTCATTGTATCTAGACACATTTGATAACACGACACAAAATCACTGTCAAAGTGTCGGTGGATGGTAACTCATCACAGAGTATTACCGGTTTATACAACTTTTTCGGTTACTAGTTGGTAACTCAGAGTAATACCGGTTTAACAGATTACCGGTTGACAAAAATTGAAGATTGGAAAAAAGATAACTGCCACTTCTGGCTCCTTTGCTCCACTCCGCTTGAGATCCTTAAACCATTTGATCTCTCTATGCCGCTTGGTTCTTTATACCAGTTGAGATCGTTAAACACTTTCTTCATAACATCAATAGTCTAAAGACTACAACATGGTACCGGTTTGGAACAATTACCGGTTGAGCATAATTCATACATTCACAAAGTGATCTCATAGCAAGTGTGTGTCCATCAATGACAATCACAACATAATCATCAAAATGCCAACAATCTCCCCCTTTGGCATTGATGGCAACACTTAGGAAAAATCTTGACATCTAAGTGTTTTACAACAAAATTATGCCATAAGCAAAATTACTCCCCCTAAGCATATACACTATCCTTTTTGTAGAAAATACAATGTATACTGCTTCCTTACTGAGATAAACATGAAAGTATGCATAGCATGTATCAAAATTTTAAATACAAAATACTACTCCCCCTTTGCCAACAATGACAAAGTATAGCTGAAAAACCCTTGTTCCATTAGCATTAAAAACTGGTTTAAAAAGTTTATGACAATAAAGAGTGAAACTTGTCAAAAACTGATTTAAAATCCTGCATAAATGTCTTCATGGATAAAGACCATGATTCAAGCAATGAGGTAGCAACCTCATTCTCCGTTTGCATCTGATAGACCCGCTCTTCCATGGCATCCAAGGTGCTCATCTCTTGAGTGACCGTTAGGGCATCCAGATTTAGATAGCATTTCTGAAGAATTTGTAGTCTTGGCAGTAGGACCAATTGAAGTTCCTGCAAATTACGTGCCCGGTTGTTCATCTCTGCCTCTAATCTTGCAGACTGGAGTTGAAACTGGTGAGCGGTTTGTCCATATGTGGAGAAGGAATCATATGGCGTCTTGAAGGTGCTTATAAATGACTACATATCAGATTGCATTTTGGCTTTCTGAGCAAGCACATCATCATAAAATAAATGAGGTTGACATATCTTACTTAGCAATAGTTTTCCCTCATCCATTGCATCTCTAATGTCCTTCTGTGCCTTCTGTAGATCAGACCGGAGCTCTGTTAACTTTTTCACTAAGGAAGTGTCTAGAGCCTTTTGATGCTCCTTCTTGGCATTTGCTTTTGCAACCTCTTCCAGGCTTTGCACCTGGTCTTCTACAACTGTGCATAGGAGCTTTAATTGTGCAAGAGAGGAATCGGTACTAGGGATGTTGGTACCGGGTATCAAACCGGTAAGAGTGTCCACCGCAACTTGGATCACATCTTGCTCTTTCTTCCTCCTTATTACTTCCAGGCATTCTTGAGCAAGCTTAATGCTCTGCAACAACTGATTCATTTGCAGACTGGAGGTCAATGGGACTGGTAATGTCAGCCGATTTGGCTTGACTACCGGTTGCCTTTAGGGTCTCCATCTGAGTGCTCTGTGCCACTCCCTCTTTCTCTTTAGCTCTTTTCTTGTCATCTTCTGCCTTCTTTTTCTCCTCTTCTTTCTGCTTCTCTTCCTCTTCATCCTTCTTCTTCTTCTCTTCTTCCCACTTCTTCTTCTCTTCTTCTTGCTTCTTCTTCTCTTGCTCCTTTCTCTTCTCCTCTTCCTTTTTCTTCTCCTTTTCCTGTTCTGCTTCCTCCTTCTTCTTTTCTTCCTCTTGTTTCTGTTGGCATATGCACACTCCAATGAGACATTGTAGGTGATTGAAGGTTTTGTCATTGATGGCAACCTTACAATCCTATGGCACCGGCAAGGCATTACACCGGCACTAGCAAGATCGGACTCTACACCGGCACTGACAGAGAAAGGAAGCATACAGACACAGAGGCCAACAGGATTTTTGTTGTAATATATTTTGTTTATTATTTGTAAAATCATTGTAAGCCGACTTGGCAAGTTGTAAAATGACTCTTATATAAGAGAGATCATTATAGAATATTTGTAAGTAAGTGAGAGGAATATATTTAGGTGAAATAAGGTAGACCTATTAAGTGAATTATAGGTTAAGGGTTTATGTAAGAAGCAGAGCAGAAACGGG
This sequence comes from Cryptomeria japonica, assembly GCF_030272615.1. Classification (NCBI taxonomy): domain Eukaryota; kingdom Viridiplantae; phylum Streptophyta; class Pinopsida; order Cupressales; family Cupressaceae; genus Cryptomeria; species Cryptomeria japonica. The sequence goes on from NC_081413.1 coordinate 708,084,912, forward strand.
TACTGGATCTGACATTATAGATGCTATTTTGAAGTAGTACAAGACACTAGATTTGTATAATCTATTTTTGTAAGTCAGTGAGACTTCCTATTTTGTATTTGAGCAGTGAGCTCTAGGCAGTTGGTCTTCCTGCATGTGCAGGCCCCTCTTGTAAGTAATATTCTCTTATTGGCCAGTAAGTGAATATTGTGGGTCACAAATCCCACCAAGGTTTTTCCCACACCGGGTTTCCTCGTCAAAACATTGTGTTATGGTGTGTTTTTCATGTGGTCGTTTTTATCTCTGTTTATTGCATTACTTTCTGCTTACCGATACACTGTTATAATATGTTCTACATGTTTTAAGTTAAGAAATTCAATTCACTGGTTATATACTGATTCAACCCCCCCTCTTAGTATCTGTGGGAATCCTAACAATTGGTATCAGAGCTTGGTCCTCTATTTTTAGAAGCCTAACAACTTGAGGAAGATCTTGACACCGATAGAGATGGAAAATTTGATGAAGCAACTAAAAGTAGCTCTCTCAGACTATGATGCAGAAAAACTGAAAAATATCAAACTTGAAGATGATCTGAAGGCTACTCAAGATATTATTCAAGCACTTCAAGAAAATATTACTATTTCAAGAAACAAGAGAAAATAACTTTGTGAAAAGATGCAAAATGAGAATGATGAAAAAGAAACTCTTAATGATATGATAAACAAGCTGAAACAAGAGAACATGACAACAAAGAATGAGATGCAGGATATGACTATGAGATTTTGTAAAGAAATTGAAGATAGAAAGAAGAATGAAGAAGATTTGACTAGAAGACTAAGTGATGCTGCAAATGAAAACACAAGACTTAGCTATGAAAATGATTTGTTGAAGACAGATTTGATGCACACTCAGAATGACTCAAATGAACTGATGAGGCAGAAAGAAGTCTTAGAAAGAGAACTAGATACTGCAAATCAACATAAAGAGAAATTCAAGAAAACCTCAGAAGAACTTGGTAACTTGCTGAAGAATCAAAAACCTAAAGGTGACACTTCTGGAATTGGCTTTGAAGTTGGTGAAAGCTCCAGTACTGCAAACACACATGATCATAGCAAATCGGTAAGAAAACCTATTGCTTATAAATTTAATGGAAAATGCTTTAACCGTAACAAGTATTGTCATAGAGCAAATCAATGTAGATCTAGAAATTATCAAAATATCAACACACCCATCGGTCAATGTTCAAAATGCAACAAAGTTGGTCACAACTCTGAAAATTGTAGAATGAATGTGAGATGTTATGTTTGTGGAAGATTTGGACACCTATCTAATCAATGTAGAACACATACCAGCATAGGTAATGGGAAAGCTATTCAGAAGAATAATGTGAATTGCTATGCATGCAACAAAATTGGGCATATTGCTAAATTTTGTAGAAGCAAGTCCTCACCGGCAGACAACAAAGGTCCTAGTTTGAAAGGTAAAGAAAAAGTTGAAGAGGTTAAGCAAGAATTCTCAAAACAATGGACTAGAAAGTCAGACCTAAATATTGTTGGGAATACTCCTCCATCGGTAGAACCAATCAACACTCCACCAGCAGGACAGAGTAGTGCTTCACCAGTAGGACAGAGTAATACTCCACCGATAGGAAGTTCTTCATCAAATTGAAGAAAATTTTCTTGAGGGTTTGACAATCAATGAGACATATGCTATTATTCCCTCGGTTGATAGTAAGAAGTTGAATTTACTTCTATACCGGCAGATATGTTAAGTGGCTACTTAATCGGCAAGCATTAAATGTGGTAGATGGCAAATAAACACTATAAATTTGTGGTTTTGGCTCCATTTCATTTCACCAAGATTTCAAACATTTGAAGAGTGTGAAATTTGCAGAGCTAAGGCATTTCGAGCAAAGAGGCAAAGCACTTCAACAATCAATCCATCCAAAGGCAGGAAAAGGTATTTATCATCATGGCATCCTCCTCTGCACCTGAATTCATAGCAAACCCTACAGTAGTCGAGGTTATAAAACATCCTAGGCCCGTATTTCAGCTAGTTCCTGAGGTAGCTAAGAAAGATGACAATGTAGGTGCTTTTTCCCAAATTCCAAAAGGAGTTGTTTTTGCAGAAGATCCCAAAATATACATTCATTGCAACATAGAGGAATTAAGAGATGAAGAAATTAAAAACATGTATAAGACTATTATATGTGACAATTCCAGAAATGTAAAACCTGAACATAAAGTTGTTGAAACCCTAGGATTCACTGAAATCCTCTGCATTCCTAAATTTCCCAAGGAAGTGATTAGGATAGTTTTAAGCAGGGTACATGGTTCATTATTTTGGCTTGATTCAGTTCACAAAATTACAAAGGAAGCTGTGAAAGCAGTAACAGGGTTACCTTCCACCGATAACAGACTAGACAAAACTAAGAAGGTATCCAATGACCTAGTAATGAACTTAACTGGTGCAACATCAAACATAAGGTCTCTAAGGGTTAATGATGTGACTGATATAAATGTGAGATTTGTTAGCATGATTTTAGGGTACAAAGCAACTCATGCAAACAGACTTAACTCAGTTTCCAGTTTATGCATTAAGAGTGCTTATGACATGGCTAAAGACAATGTAAAAATTGATGTATGTGAATGGTTAAAAGATGAGTTGATTGATAACTTAGGCAAAATCAAGAAGGATAAGAAAGGAACTTTTAGATTTGGAAATCTACTTGTATGCTTGATGCTACACATAACCAAATAGGTTCCTGGTATAGGCAATAAGAACCTTGGATTTGATATACCGGTAGGAAAACAGTTAATAGACCTATTCAACAACATGGGTGAAAACAAAGAAAAGAATATTCATGACTATTTTCAAGAACTAAAGGTTAGGATGAAGAAAAGGATTAGACTGTTACAGAAGATTGTCAACAAATACAAGGATGAAATATGTTTTGTGATAAAAAAGGATGAGATCTGGATGGAAGTAGTCATCCCAAGAACAATTTGGGTAACAGAGATGGGTTATGAGACCGATGATAATATCATTGAGACTTATGCTAAAACACTTCTGGAAGCACCAAATGAACCAAAGGAAGAAGTATTTGGTAGTGCTGAGACCATAGAAAGTCAAATTCAATCTAAGAAGAGAGTGAAAAAGGTTGAAGCAGTTGTGAGAAGAGGTTCTAGACAAGCTAAGGCTATTAAAGAAGATGTACTGAAACAAACCGATATCACTGAGGATGAGTTAGGAACTCTACAGCCTAAGACTCACCTATCACCGATAGGAGAATGAAATGCCTACAACTTTCAAAAGAGTTGTAAGGAAAAGGGATCCTTCACCGGCATCCACACCCCCGCCTAGAAGGACTAGACAAAAACAACAGGCAGTGAAGTCTCCGGTTAGAAAGACAACACCAAAGAAAAAGTTGACACCAAAGAAGAAGAAGACTAAACAAAACATGGCCCCTCTTTACAAATTGCTAAATGAAATCACAGAGGAAGGAAAACTCAAGATCATAGGAAAGGTCTATGATACACTGTCAGCAGATGAAAAAGAACAAGTTGAAAACAGTGTCATTTTACACATGGACATCTATAAGAAGTTCTTAATGGAAGTGATAGATGAACTACCAGATGAATTGTTCAAAAGACTGGAAGCAAGAATACAAGTTGTTGTAGAGCTTGATAAGAAAATCAAAATTGAAAAGTTACTTGCTATTTACCCAGTAAACTCACCTAAGGAGATAGATAACTTAATTGTAGAAGCCAACCGGTCAGTATTCTCTACTGCACACCAGCATATTGCATTAATGGTTGGAAGAGTGAATGAAGTAACAAAGAAAAAAAAAAATGCATGGAACATATTCCTTGTTGAGAAAGAAAAATAGGAAGAGTACAAGAACCCCAAACCAATAAAGGTATACTAGAAGGAGAAGGACAAAGGAAAAGGAAAGGTTGGTGGACCTCCGAGCATCAAAGTAAAAGACAACTTACTCCCACTGCCTTCAATTACATTACTAGTAACAACTACTAAAGATCAACCGACAGATGAGAGTATGGACATAGAGGATACAAATCCTAATCCTGAAGTACTATACACAGTTGATGTTGATACATAAAAGGTCAACATTATGATAGACAAAGGTACAACCGGCAAGACAGATATGGCTAGTGAGCCATCGACAACTGACAGCATTGATAATACTGAAAGAAAAGTTGAAGTTGATAACACAAAGAAATAGGTAAAGACTTAGACTGAGACTGAAGCAGAGCAACAAACAGAGAGACAAGCAAAGCAACAGGCTCCGGAACAGGAACAGATTCACATGGAAACAGTGCCATCGACAATAGGAGAAGATCAAAAACCATTGCTTAAGGAAATGGAAACACAGACTGACCTACCAGAGGTCACGACAAGCTTGGTTACTTCCTCCACCGGCAGAATTTAGAATGTTGGTTCCTCCTCAGCAGGTTACAAATCAACAAATGTAATTGAAGTACTTTTGGACTCCATCAAAAGGATAATAGATTGTAGTTCACAGGCTTATAAAGCTATAGATGACACAATCCCAATTTTGAAGATGATAGCTCCTAACTGTAACATAAACAATAAGGATTCTTTAAGCCAACTTGACACTTTGTGTAAATACATCACTGAGAACATAGTGACTGTTGAGCAAATAAAGGAAGAGGCATTGAAGGATAAGTTAGAAATTGAAAAGCAAAAATTCTTTGAAGATCAGATAAAGAAGTGTACTAGGGAATTTGACACACTTCTATCAAAACTATGTAGCTTATTGAAGGAATTTAAAACTCTGTACAAAGATACTTGCAAGATAAACTTTTTGATAGTAGACATAGATAAGAAAATGAGCAAGGTACATGATGAAATCAATAAACTTGCTGACAATTTTGTTAACTCACCTGATACATTATCAGTTTTTGAACAAAGGATAACAAGTTTTGAGGAAGAGTTACGTAAGTTCGAAAGAGAAAAGGAGAGAATAGTAAATAAGGCAAAGAATTTGAGACTAAGACTGAGTCCAAGATTGGACTATCTAGCATCATTACAGAAGGAAATATCTGAGGCACTAGTACAAGGACAGAGAACACCGACAGAGCATATGCAACACCTCACTGGTACAGTTCAAAGAACAGGGACAACAATAAAGGACAACAAGAAGTTTATGGAAAGTATAAACTTGATTTTGGGAGATCTTTTTCAAATTGTAACCACCCATTTACAAGGTTGATAATACAACTCTACTGACATCTTGACAACCTTTGTCATTGATGCCAAAGGGGGAGTAGTAGTATGAGAAAATAACCGACAGAAGACTTATCTGCTTAGGGGGAGCTCTTATATTTTTGGTAACATATTTTTGGAAACATTTTTGGATTACAAGTTTTGGATACACTTTCTAATTTTCTCATGAGTGTTGCCATCAATGCCAAAGGGGGAGATTGTTGGCATATGCACACTCCAATGAGACATTGTAGGTGATTGAAGGTTTTGTCATTGATGGCAACCTTACAATCCTATGACATTGGCAAAGCATTACACCGACACTAGCAAGATCAGACTCTACACTGGCACTCAGACCACTGGTACCGGCAGAGAAAGGAAGCATACCATAACAGAGGCCGACATGATTTTTGTTGTAATATATTTTGTTTATCATTTGTAAAATCATTGTAAGCTGACTTGGCAAGTTGTAAAATGACTCTTATATAAGAGAGATCATTATAGAACATTTGTAAGTAAGTGAGAGGAATATATTTAGGCAAAATAAGGTAGACCTATTAAGCGAATTAGAGGTTAAGGGTTTATGTAAGAAGCAAAGTAGAAACCGATATTGGATCTGGCATTATAGATGCTATTTTGAAGCAGTACAAGACACTGGATTTGTATAATTCATTTTTGTAAGTCAGTGCGACTTCCTATTTTGTATTTGAGCAGTGAGCTCTAGGCAGTTGGCCTTCCTACATGTGCAGGCCCCTCTTGTAAGTAATATTCTCTTATTGACCAGTAAGTGAATATTGTGGGTCACAAATCCCACTGAGGTTTTTCCCACACCGAGTTTCCTCATTAAAACATTGTATTATGGTGTGTTTTTCATGTGGTTGTTTTTATCTTTGTTTATTGCATTACTTTTTGCTTACCGGTACACTGTTATAATATGTTCTACATGTTTTAAGTTAAGAAATTCAATTCACCAGTTAGATACTGATTCACCCCCCCTCTCAGTATCTGTGAGAATCCTAACAGTTTCTTCTTCTCCTCTTCCTTTCTTTTCTTTTCCTCTTCTAGTTTCCTCTTCTCCTCTTCCTTTTTCTTTTCTTCCTCTTGTTTCTCCTTCTCCTCTTCCTTTCTTTTCTTTTCCTCTTCTAGTTTCCTCTTCTCCTCTTCCTTTTTCTTTTCTTCCTCTTGTTTCTCCTCTTCCACTTTTTTCTTCTCTTCTTCTTTTTGCTTCTTTTCCATGTCTTCCTATTTTCTATTTTCTTCCTCCTATTTCTTTTGACCTTCTGTTTCTGTTGGTGCATCTGGAGTAACATTTTCACCGTTCAAGGCATCAACATCAATCGGGTCTAATTGAGTAGTGACCGGTTCTCCTTCACTGTCATATACTTCATCTGGTTGAGTGATTTCTGGTTCTTGCTCAACTTTCCTATTGGCTTCAGCCAATTCATGCAATCTTAAAGCTAATTGAGTAAGGGAGTGGGTATCTTTGACTACTTCCAGAACTTTTCCTTCCAATAATAGGAGTCTTCTTCTTCTTATGAAGAAGAGGCCCTTATATCTCTCCACCACTTCATACAATTCTGTTTTAGGCACATTAGGAAAGTATTGTGCAAATACTTCCTCTCTTATTTCTTGTTCCTTTTCCATGGCAATGCGCCACTTGTTATCTAAAGAATTATACAAAGAATCAGGCGTCTCAGATTTAATTTCTGATGGCCACCGGTCATTAATACATAAATAATTGATAACTTCCTGTTCAACTTCCTTCTTTTCATCATCATTAAAATCATCAAAGCACTCTTTCAAATCACCAAGTACTTTTCTTCTAATATTCTTAATTATTCTTTGACAATGTGTCAAAGGTTTGTAAGAGGAAATATCAATATTTACCGGTGCAGATGTTGCTGGTTCACTCTTTGTCTTTTTCCTCATTTGCCTAGTCTTCTTAGGCTGTTCTTCAGAGACAGTGTCCTCTGAGTCTGGTGTATTTCTTTTTGTCTTCTGCTTCCTCTCAAAGACTTTTTTGGGTGCCGCTTTCGGTTTCTTCTTTACTGGCGACCACTTGGTCACTTTGGGACTTGTTGTGGTAACCGATGCCGATGATGAAGGCACTGCCTTTCCCTTCTTTATTGAGGGTTATTCAACCGGTGTAACCCTTTCCAAATAGGTGCCGGTTCTCTTTTCCTTTGGATCAAGGGGCGAGGCGATTAGGGTAGAGGCATACCCATCTAACATGTCATACATTACCTCATATCCCATCGGTTCCACTTCTTCCTATCTAGGCTCAACCACCTTCATTATGCACTCATCAACTTTGATGGTGAAGCCGATGTCCTCCTCATACTTTTTGACAATATCACCGGATATTCTTACTCTTTGGTTTATTTTGCATCTGAACTCATCAAAATATTTGTTCAGCACTTTCGGATAACCGGTTCCTACCGCTTGTAGGCTTTCCTTGATTTTCTTCGTCACCGGTTGGTCAGCAGACCACTGAATATCACCTACTCCTGGAAAATAGCCTTGGAAGTAGAAGAACAACCCAACCAATAGTTGTCCAAACTTAAATTTCAGGGCATTGTCCTGTTTGATCGACTTGAGGTTCAATAGAAGTTGTCTTTGCATACCAGTGCACAGATCAAACGATGCATCTTCCTTGATCATCCTGTAGGCAGCATTTACCGCTATAGCAGAGACAAAGTTGATTCTGCTGGCATGGAATGTCTGGTATCTTATCATCATACATGCATATTTGACCAGATCATCCTTGATGGAATTGACAACCATTCCCCGTGAATCACTCACAGAATCGGTGAGCTTGATCATTTCCGTCTTGCTAATCTTCCTTAGGGCTGGCACTTCACCGACTTTGCAGAAACTGGTGATGGCATGAATTGCTTCCGGTGTAATATCATGCGTCTGCTCTAAGTACATTTTATCACCATGTACTCTACTCAAAATAATGCAGATGTGATCATCTGAAAATTCTTCAAGGAAATAGACATCATTGTGAAGTTTCTTCTTTTCCAAAATGTTAAATTCCAGTTTAATCTTTTTTTCCTTCCCACAGAACAAACTCAACTGAGAATGGATCATCAGAGATCCTAGATCTTCAATCTTACAATCAATGTAATCGGAAATGCCTTCCTCCACTATAACACCAATGGGTATTTGAGATAGGGCATTGTATTTTGCCTTCCGTTGAATGAAGTCTACAGTATCAATAGGTACACTAGAACTAGTATGAGATGCGAAAGCCATGATAAACAGAGAATTTTGAAAAATACCTTCGAAAGTCAAAATTTAGGGCTCGCAATTTAAACTCTGCTACACACTCATTTGGTTGCTGAAATACTACTTTGTGTTCTACACTTCACCAACAGATGTTTGCTTCTGATTCTTCTTCAGGATTTTGATAAATTCTTTGAATCGCAATCCAAATCGCTTTTCTTTTCTTTGTGCTTGAAAACTTCTTCGCTCGTGAACTGATAAGTGAAAAATGACTTTGAAAAATTCTCTTAAACAAGTTCTTCACCTACCATAATAAATGCTCCACTATTAGGGCGTAAACCCTAATTTGCCTTTTACCATTTCCAGTCTTCTGCCAATTGACATGTATCACATACCAGTTGAGGTCTTTTATCGGTGTAAACCAGGGGTTCGTGATATTTCATCGTTTGCTCCCCCTAAGCTTTTCTGATGCTTAGTTTGTCAGTTCAACGACTTCCACACTAGGTGCAGAAACCGGTTCTACTTGAATCACTTCTTCTGGCTTCTTCTTCCAGGTTTTCTCCATATCTACTTGAACAATTTCAACATCAATCTTTCCTTCTGGAGTGACCGGTATATCATCCAATATACTCTTTCTTGCTCTGCAGAATCTTGTTCTATGACCTGATTTGTTGCAGTGATAGAAAACCATTCCAAGTGCTCTCCAAGGTCCATTATTCATGTTTCCATTCTTCCTTCTGCATGTTGCAGCAGTGTGACCATGACCATGACAAATCACATAGATTGCTCTCCATCCGATTACCGCTTGATAGCCATCGCTACCTGACTGATGACTATAGGTATTAAACCAGTTTGGGTTCCAATTCTCAGAGGATTCAAGAAAAACTCCTTGACTCCTTTGACGATACCTTCCGGTATTGTGCATGACAGACCTGCATTCAAATGCTCTATGCCCAAACTTGTTGCATGCATAACAATTTCCATTGAATCTATTGGGTCTAGGCTTATCGTTTAGAAAATAAGGAAAATTATTGTAAGCCTTACTTCTACATACATTAGCAGTGTGTCTTTCCTTGAGACAATTAAAGCAAACAGGTTTGAACTTTTGCTTACCTTTATCCTTTGATGTCGGTTGTTTCTTTGATGCTCCACTTTTTGTTCCAGAGGTCTCACCTTCCTCATATTTAGAGAAACCAAGTCCATTGGTATTCTTTACCGGTTTAGCTGATTCAAGCTTCTGCTCTAGTTTGACAGAGCTCTTATTGAATTTGGCAAGTATTTCCTTTGACTCAATGAGTTCTTTGGAAATGGCAGCATTGGATTCCTTCAAGGTTGCATTCTCAGAGATAACCATGTTTAGTTCACCTTGCACTTCTTCTTTTTCCATTTTGCTTTCATGAAGACGAGCGGTAAGTGCACTGACCTCTTGCTTCAGCTTGGAGATCTCATGATCTTTGTCTTTTACCAGATCTTCAACTTTCCTCCGGTTCTCAAGCTCTTGACACTTTCTGATAGTTAGACCTGTGTGTGTGAAAAAGTGAACCTGTAGCTACAAGCACAACACTTCAATTAAGTCATTATATGCATGGTTAGTAATCAATAATCAATAAGAAATAAACCATAGCAAAGCGAATAATTGTCTTCTAAAAGATGCGAGTATAAGATTGCTCTCAGATTTTTATAAGCAATACCAGTGACTAGACTACACCAAGATGAAGGATTTAATCTATATGATATTAAGCTATATGGATGCAAGATGGATGAATAATTCAAGCAATAATAATCAATTCAAGCAACAATGGATGCAAGCAACAATGGATGTAAAATGGATGCAAATAATCTAAAAAGCACAATAATCTTCAATGACTCCAGAGCGAAATTAGCACGATAATAATCTCCAAGCATGTTCTCAAAAATCTCTGGGGTGACTTGGAATGAGAGCCGAAGACAGAATTTATAGAGAATCACAAGAGAAATGATGAAAAAGCTTAATTTTGGATTAATTGAAATAATTGAGAAATCAGATTAAGTTAACCTTGAGATAGATTCCAATTATAGTTTAATTGAAATTCATTCAAATTAGAAGTCCAAGTTGCATTGGAAAATAATAATAAATTAATTCCATGCATACAGGATAAAAATAGACAATTCTTTAATTTATTCAAGAAAAGGGTCTTTTCAATGCAACTGAACTTCTTTTTTTGTTTTGAAAAGCTTTAAGTTCCAATTTTAGAGAATAATTCAATAATTCAATTAAATTGCTTTTTTGATTTCAAGTTCTAAATTTAGAAAAATAAATAATATCTCAAGTTTGATTTCTCTCTCAATTCAATTCTTTTTTTTGTTTTATTTTCAATTCAACTCTTTGTAATAAATTAATTCATCTTTTGTAATAAATTAATCCTTTTTGCATGATTGAATGCCAAATTTATTAATTAATTAAATATGCAAGGATATTTAATAAATTAAAATGGGATAATTGGTCAAAATGATATTCTTGGAAATGATTTGATTAATTAAATAAATATTTAATTAATATTGAGTAATTGATTTGCCATGTGATTTTTGATAATTAAAGAATTAATAATGTGCTCAAGATTAATTTAATTGCCTTTGGTTAGGACCTTGGTGATGTTGTCGAGATTAGGGGCCCATAGTTTAGATGACCAATTTTAGGGTATTACATTTGCCCCTCTTTGAATTAATGTGCGAGCAACACGTTGGTTCAAAGAATGCGTGATGTCTAGGAGATGCCAGTTCTGAACTTGATTGATCATGAACTAGATAAAAAGTAAGTTGTTTAGCTTAACTCAAAGTGACAAAGCTGAATGAAGTCTAATTAAAGTGATACCGATCCCGAACTTGATTGAACTGAGGAACGATAGAAAACAAAGATACCGAACTTGAACTTGATTGATCAAGAAGCAGATCTTACTGATCTAGAACTTGATTGATCTTAAATGCAGTGAGTGATGATAAAAATTGATCTTGAACTTGATTGATCAAGACACGATGAGTGAAGAATAAACTGTCCAGCTTGATCAAGAAACGAACACTGAACACCTGCTTAGATTAAGTGTGATCAAATAAACTCTTTAAACTTTTGATTGAGTTTAAACGAATAATCAGTTTGATTTGAAGCGATGAAACTGATTAATGCTAAGAGATTAATTCAGATGAAAGACAAATATCAGCTTGATGTGAAGTGATGAAACTGATATGCCCCTAGCGATTGATTCGATTAAGATGATCGAGAGATCTCAACTTGATGTGAAGCAATGAAGCTGAGATGCCCCTTAGCAATAAGAATTGATTTTCTTTAGTTGAAAAGATTTTTCTCGACTTTTGATGAAGATTTGAAAAATTATCTCGACATTAAAGATGTAAGGTCATAAGGTCACTTGTATGCCCCCTCGGGAGTGAAATCAAAAGATAATGAGGGTACTTGATTATAGGCAATTTTGAGCAATGATAAGTTATGTGAGCACAAATTGATTTTGAAGAATTTTGAAGATTGAATTGATTGCGAAATTGATTCATAAATTTGAAATTGAGATTCGACATTGAAATTGAGAAATTGAGCGCAAATTGAAGAAAGACTGAGAATTTGATGAAAAGGGTGCTAAGTGGTCCAAAATTGTGAAATTGGCTCGCAAAATGATCTCGAATTTGGATTTCAATCCTGAAAATGGAATCAGAGCAGGCACATTAGCTAAGGGTACAATTTTCATAACCATCGGAACAAGTTGAAAAATTAGGTTTTAGGCTATATATGGGACAAAAATGTCATTTTCAAATCATTTTAACCCTCCAAGTTTGAAAATTCAAAAAGCCTTCTGTGAAGAAAAATGGTGGTCCCTACTCGTCAACATCGATTTGAGTGCCAGAGACGTCACAATCGACCTCAAAACTACGGGCCAGCGGTAAGTGATCAATCTTTAGCCTCTTTATGTTTCCAATTTTGAATTTTTTTGTTCATTTTTCACGGGTTTTGGGTCAGGCATCACGTTTTATCGTGCGAGACAGGATCCTATCTCGTATGAGAAACTGGTAAAAATTCTTTTTTCGTTTGAGCCTACTAGTTTTGTCGTATAGGGTCCACCTTTGTGTCGTATGACAAGTCGGTTAGAAGACCATTTTGTCGTTTGACATGTAAAAGTTTGTCGTTCGAGGCTGTTTTCTCGTACAAGAGCCATTCCTGACTCGTACGATATGCTGCTTGACTGTGTTTTGTCGTTTGAAAGACAGTGATTATTTTTGAAAGTGTAAACATGAAATTTTGCTTTTGTATTTGACTTATTTGGATTTGTGTGATGTTTAACTTCTCTTGTAGGCTCATTTGGAATGTTTTCTGATGATCGTTGTTGGGTTTTTTTGCAGGTGTGCTTACCTCCTGTGCTCTTTAGATGCGTATATCCTCCCACTATGGCTTTAGTTCATGATTTGTCTGAGGTTGAGTAGGCTCATGTTGATATGTGTGGCTTGACTCACCTGATGAGGTTACCTGATATCCATGTGAACCACGGGATGCTCACAGTGTTGGTAGAGCGGTTTCATTTAGAGCATAATACCTTTCATTTGCCAGTTGGGGAGTTGAATATCACTCCCAAGGATGTGTACAAGATCCTTCGTATCCCTTTTGCTGGGGATAAGGTGGATTATGATACTGCATTGTTACTTGGATTATAGGCTCTTAGGAACATATTCAAGGATCCTAATATCTTGACTCGTTCCATGAGTTGGGATATATTGATGAGCAGGTATAGTGAGGAGTATCCACTGGCATGTGTCCTAGCAGGTTTCATTGGTTGCTTTTTGATGCCAGACAGAGGGCAACAGGGTTTCCAGAGCAGATGGGGATGGATGTTGGAGAGGTTGATAAAGACCCCTCAGAGACTTGGCTAGGACTCTTGTTTATTTGCCCACATGTATCGGGAGATGGATGCGATTGTTTATAGAGATGGGCTGAGCATGGCTGCAGGGGTGTACATTTTACAGGTGTGGGCTTGGGAGCACCTTCCCGTTTGTCGTCCGATAGTTGATGATAGCAGAGAGCCAGGGCAATCAATCATTTACAAGTATGCCAGATATATTACGTAGCCTCATTTGGGCAAGACAGACTTCTGGCGATGGCATCTCGATGATCTGATAGCTGTCGTATGGAGACCATACAAGGGGTTGGAGTCATGGGATGACTGGCAGGTGGTTTGGAGAGACCTTTTTGTTACACGTCCATTGATTGGGAGGTCACAGACTATTGTGGAGTGATTCATTATTTCACGAGTGATGAGGCAATACGACCAACCTTAGGGGATCTCTCAGGAGTATACAACGTATGCTCGATATGCCGATGAGGAGAGACAGGGATGGTCACCTAGGCTATCCTATGCTTTAGTGATGCAGGAGCTGACAAGTTTACACCGCCTGAGGTGGGATTACCTAGATGTTAAAGCAGTTGCGGGGGTATTGCCCCAGTACAGGGATTACTTTCAGCAGCATCCATTCCCTCAGTTTACAGATCTAGGAGAGTAGGCTCCTCATATTGAGGATGTGGAGGATGATGCCCTCGCACTGGCAGAGGGATAGGGCTAGAGGTAGGGCCATAGGCAGGGACAGGCACATAGATCAGAGGCTCCATGACGGACTAGTGGTGATCCTGGTGCTAGCAGCAGTGGGGTGCGAGCTGATGTTGGATAGCAGAGGGGTGAGGGTGGATCCCTTGGGAGAGTAGGTGTGAGGTTGGGTGGTGGAGAGGAGGAGAGAGCAGTGGCGGGATGAGAAGGGTGGAGCCATAGGTGGAGATGGTGGTGGAGATATTGGTGGAGAGCTTGCGAGAGAGCAGGGGGCTAACATGAGATGGTCAATGAAACACATCTTGCAGAGCTACAGTCACACTTGACAGTGGCTCAGACTCAGCTGGTGGAGCGAGACTAACAACTGGTCGAGGTTAGGGCCGAGCGTGATCGCCAGATCACAGCATTGAGAGCCGAGTCAAGAGCAGAAATAGAGTCTACGACAGGAGGTGCTTCTCCAGAGCAGTAGGGCAGCATATTATGTGGCGACATATAGTGTCGCAGTTCCTGTTGCACAGCAGGTGCAACCCTATTCACAGTATATGGCTAGATTAGAGGGAGCACGAGCACCTCGACAGGATCCCGGGCATCAGGCTCTTGCTCCTCCACCAGGCGATGAGGGAGAGGGTGCCAGCTAGATGATTCTTTTTGTAGCTGGGATATTTTTTGTAGACACACCTATTTTTTGTAGCCGATACGATTCTTGCTCTGATGGGAGTTTGTACATGTCATTGGACATCATTTGGTACCCTTAGAATTGATATGATATATATACGAGATCTGTTTTGACTTCATTGTACTTGTGTCAATCGACTATGAGATGTTTCTATATGCTTTATTCTATATGTATGCATTTATTTTAGCATGAATGTATGTAATGCAAATGAATATGGATGTCTATGTTTTGGTTTCTTTTTATATGCAAATAAATAAATGAAAATGAGTAATGAGCAATGAGTAATGCAATTTTTTTGTTTTTTTATGCAATAAGATCAATGTAAATGAATAATAATGAAATAAATGAATCTATATAATATGTTATGTATGCAGCTAAACATCTCAAAACACAAGTACTCGATCGGAGAAATAATGATAAATAGACCACTTAGCGTAAGAAATGATGATACTTTCAGCTCTCATTCAGAAGATAAAGATATTATTACTATACCAAAATCACTCTAGATTCTCAAAAATGCAAAATGAAATGCAAAATGATATGTGAAATGATATGCGAAATGCAACCTAAACCTAATCACTAGATTTAAAATACTTAAGATTCATCACTGAGCATAAAAAACACAACAGGCAAGTTAGAGTTCCTTTCTTTTTCAATGTGCAATTTTAATTATCTCGTCCGCAATGACCCTTTTTTTGTTCATATCCTTGGACAAATTTCGCAGGGACTCTAATTGCATCATAAAGAAATTCCCTCAAAACAAACAAAGAAATGATATGGACCTCCTTGTAGCATACAAATAAGCGGAGTCGAGGTATGTGAGGCAATTTCACCTTAATGTGAAGGCTCTTATCATAGACACCCAACTAATTTATATGTTTCCAGATCATCAGAATCAATACTTCAAGCAGAAAACAAGAAAATATTATGCCCCCAATCCTTGCACCTCTTAGTCACAATAGACTTCCTCGAGTTACTCAGAGGAATAATAATCGAAAACCAATATAAAAGACAACACACAAAGAAAATTTTCATTCATAGCTCAAACTATTTAGTAATTATTTTTCATTATGTTGTTTTGCTTGTTAACTCAGTGATAAAAACTCTGTAGTAGTTAGGAGACAGGTGACTGACTCGGAGTGGACGATCAGGTTTCACTGATGGAAGAATGACTTGGTTGACACTTCTTAGGATATGTAATGTGCTCTGTCGAGTAACCTAAGACTAGGACGTTGATCAGTTTCAAGTCATGAGGGTTCCAACGAACCAGGATGTCACAAAAGTGACTGAAAATATGTACAAGCGAAAGCAAAAGATGCTTGAAAGCGGGAAATGCCAACGTCGCGTTGATAGATGGAGCGCTTGAGTACAAGAGGCGCCTATTTGCCAAGTTTTCACCTGCTTGGCAGAGGTTCATTTTTTTTTTTGTCCAAGGTGCCTGTTTACTAGGTTTTCACCAGGGCAATTTCTCTCTTTTCTCTTTTTTCTTTTTTTTTTGATTTCTTCAGGATTTTTTCTGATTTTAAGGTTTTTTTTCAGGACTTTTTCCAATTGTACAAGTTTGCTAGAGCAGAGAGTGCTAAGCGAAGAATTTCTTCAAGTGAATGGTGTTAATCGGTTCATGGAGCTGTTCTCCTTCTGAGTTTGAGAGTTGATAGGCACCAGAGCTAAATACTGCAGTAACAATGTAGGGACCCAACCAGTTGGGTTCAAACTTCCCTTTATTATCGCGAAATTGTTGATTTTTTGGATTCTCTCTCAGAACTAGGTCACCAACTTGAAATTATCTTTGTCGAACTTTCTTGTTATACCCTCTAGATATTCTCTTTTGATACACTCTGAGATGATCAAATGCCACTTGCCGATGCTCATCTAGCAATTCGATTTCTTGCAATCTGGATATTCTATGATCTTCATCAGTAACAAGACCTTGCAAAGAAACTCTAAGAGATGGTATTTATACTTCAATAGGTAATACTGCTTCGGACCCATACACCAAAGAGAAAGGTGTAGCCCCAATAGGTGTTCTGATACTTGTCTGTAATCCCATAGTGCAGGATTGAGCTGCAGATGCCAATCCTTCCCAGACTTGTTCACTGTTCTGTGCAAGATAGTCAGTAGGTTTTTGTTAGACGCCTCAGCTTGTCCATTACCTTAAGGGTAATATATTGATGACCAGTGTTGCTTTATTTTGAATTTCTCACAAAGCTCGTCCAGATCTTTATTCTTGAATTGTCCTCCATTATGAGTCATGATGGACGATGGTATCCCATACCTGCAAATGATATAGTTTAGGATGAATAAAGTTACTTGTTTACCAGTTGCTTTGATAAGCGGAACTTCCTCTACCCACTTGGTGAAATACTTAGTGGCAGTTATGATGAATTTATGTCCGTTGGATGAAGCTAGATATATCTGATCAATAAGATCAAAGGCCCATTGCTGAAAAGGCCAGTGTGTTATAAATGGTATGAGGTCCCTTGCTGGGGCATGTATGAGATTTCCATGAAGCTGACATTTCTCACAAGTCTTAGCAAATTTTATGGCGTCTTTTTCCATATCTGGCCAGTAGTAGCCAGCCCGTAATAGTTTCTGAGCTAAAGTAAAACCATTCGAATGAGATCCACAAATACCTTCATGGACTTCTGATAATGCACATTTAGATTCTTCAATTTCTAGACATCTAAGCAATGTACCATCCAAACCTCGTCTAAATAAATCATTAGCTATGATAACATACTGCGAAGCGTTTTGAGTTAGGTTTCTTTTCTCATTATGAGTAAGGTTTTCAGGGATAATTTGATCGCATAGATAAGAATAGATGTGGTTGTATTGGGATGAGTCATGTCCAATAATAGAATAGACTATTTGGGTCTCAGGAGAATCATAAGTAGGGTAATATAACTCTTCCACCAGGAAATCAAAGCAAAAATTGGACTTCTGTAACTCAGGTATAGATGCCAAGGTGGCCACAGCATCTGCTGCTCTATTCGCTGATCTAGGAATCTATTAGAATGATACAAAAGCAAAGTACTTCTTGAGATCGTCCACCATCCTCTTGTAAGGCATCAATTTCTCATCTCGAGTCTGATATGTATCGTTGATCTGATTGATAACTAGCTGAGAATCTCCATAGATATGTAATTCAGCAACCTTCCATTCAATGGCTAGTTTTATCCCATTCAGCAAAGCTTTATATTCTGCAATGTTGTTTGTGCAAGGGAATAGAATCTTATAAGACTTTAGGATTGAATACTTCTGAGGAGTAATGAATAGTATGCTAGCACCTGAACCATTTTGAGTAAAGGAGCCATCGAAGAACATTTTCCAGGGTTGTTGAGTAAGATGCATTAATGATTCATCTAGGAACTCGATGTATAGTGGTTGAGTATCCTCAAGTGGAGCTTCAGCAAGTTGATCAACAATTACCTGTCCTTTTATGGCTTTGCGTTCCACATATTCAATGTCAAACTCTGTAAGGATCATTACCCACTTTGCCAATCTTCCGGTGAGTGTTTCTTTATTAAGAAGATACTTGAGTGGATCAATTTTGGCCACCAACTTGACTAAATGTGCTAGCATATAGTGCCTCAGTTTCTGTGATGCAAAGACTAATGCCAAGCATGCTTTTTCTATTATATTGTAGCTCATTTCATAAGACACCAATGTCCTATTGATGTAATAAATAGCTTGTTCTTTTTTGTTGTCATCCTATTGCACCAGAAGTGCCCCCAGTGATGAATCAGTTGCTGATATATATATAAGATTAGTGGCTTACCTTGAATAGGTGGCATCAATATCGGTGGATTAGACAGGTACTCTTTTATCTACTGAAGATGTTGCTCACACTACTGATCCCAGTTGTATATTATTCCCTTTCTCAATACTTTTGTAAAAGGTTGAGCCTTGTCTGCTAGCTGAGAAATGAATCTTCTAATGGATTGGAGACGTCCCTGTAGACTTCTCATTTGACTAATGTTCTTTGGAGGCGACATTTCCATTATAGCTTGGACCTTCTCAGGATCAAACTTGATGCCCTTCTTTGAAATGATGTAGCCAAGTAGTTTACCAGATGTCACTCTGAATGCACACTTCTTTGGATTTAATTGGAGCTTAAATTTTTCCATTCTGTCAAGTATAGGACCTAACTCTTGAATATGCGTTGATCTTTTCATAGTCTTCACTAAGGTGTCATCAACATAATCTTCCATATTCTTATGCATCATGTGATGAAAGATAGTTGTAACTACTCTTTGATAGGTCGCCCCTGCATTCTTTAACCCAAATGGCATAATGTTCCAACAAAAGGTTCCCCATGCATAGGTGAAAGCTATCTTTTCTTGATCTCTAGGAGCGATTTTAATCTGATTGTAGTCAGAAAATCTATCTATTAGTGAGTACATCTCATACCCAGCCGTCATGTCAACTATCATATCAATATTTGGCAATGGAAAGTCATCTTTCGGATATGCTTTGTTGAGATCTCTAAAATCTGTACAAACTCTGATAGATTTATCTGCCTTCGACACAGGCACTATGTTGGAAATCCATTCAACATAATCTATTGCTCTGATAAATCTAGCTTTGAGCAGTTTCTCTAGTTCAGCTTTGACCAATAGTGCTACATGTGGGTGCATCTTACAGAGTTTTTGTTTAACTAGTTTTTTTCCTGGTGTGATTGAGAGATGGTTCATAATGAGATCAGGATCCAAGCCTGGCATATCAGAGTACGTCCATGCAAAGTTTATTTTCTTCTCTAAGAATAGCTGAGTGAAATCCTTCAATTCCTCTGCTGATAGTGATTGAGCTACGTGAATAATTTGTGGTGTCTCTTGATTCCCGATATTCACTGGTTGAGTTGGCTCGATCAATATGGAAGACCGCTCCTGAAAATGACTGGGCAGTATACCAAGTATCTCACCTTCAGGTGCCTCAAAGAGGTTTTCACCTTTAGGTACGTCCTTTATTTTCTCTTTTTTAGATTCTGACACCGCCACAATATGGTTTTCGCCATCAGATCTTTTATTTTTATTTTTCTTGTTTTTGCGACTAAGATACTTGATATCCTCTTCAGTCATATTTTCACTCTGTTCACTGGTGGAAGAGTTTATAGGTTCGACTGCATTGAGATAATAGGATAATGTATAGTCATTGGCAAAAGTAGTTATATCCATGGGTTGATTATGTAAAGTACAGTCAATCAATTCGGGATGTACTAAGGACAAATTTTGGATAGGTTCAAGAGTGTTCACGGTATTGTTATCACAACTGTGAATCGAAAAGTCGAGTTCCAGAATGATACCTTGCGTAAGTGTCTCGAGACCAGGAAGAGTCAGATCATTATTATTAAAGTTCACATTAATATTTAATCGATCTAATCCAATAGACATACTTGTAACGTTGTTTACTACGCTGGACTGGACATCATATCGTGGTTTAACAACAATATGACTAGTAGGCAACTTTTCATTGTTTGTATCAGATGATTCAGAATTTGAGGCTGAGTGGGTATCATCATGAACAGGACTATCATCAGAGTCATCAGATGAAGTTTCCAAGTCTCTTTCAGGTGATTTAGTAAGCATATGTATGGTATCAATACTAACATCTTTAATGTTACAAGTTCCTTCATATTGTGGTTCATTTGTCATTTGTATCTGACACACCTGTTGACATGATCTCATTGTTTCTGTGATTTTTTGTCGTCTACTCCATTCAGCTTCTTCTAGACTGATGACTGGTTCTTGTTCTGTAGCTTCCAACTCTTCCTGTGTAGTACTATAACTGATTTGTTCTATTTTAGGATAAGGGCACATAGATGAGAATCTTTCTAGTATTATTCCTTCTTTCAATCCTTGTTCATAATTTGCTTGCCTCTTTTGTCTAATTTCTTGTATTTCCTTCTCTAGTTTTATGCGCATCAACTCTTGAGTATCATCTATGACACCACTAGATTCTTTTGGAGTTTCTATAGTGGATGTGTCTGAAAGATAGTCAGGACCCCATTCATAATCGTTTGAATTAGTCTCTGAATCATCTACTTGTTGCCTGCCAGTATATGTGATTGGAACTTTTTATGGTGCAAACAATTCTCTAGTCCTTACCAATTCATCTCTTATATCCTCAGGAACCTCAACTTCTTGTATTATCGCAGCTGATACCGTCAAAGCTTGAGCACTGACTATTTCTTCTTTCTTGACTGTTGATTCCTCTTTCTCTTGTCTACACTCTACTTTAGTGTCTGCTTCATGTAATGTTAAAGGCAATATCTTTTTCGAGCACTTAGACTTAGAAACATGTTTTTGGTCTAATGTCTTTTTTGGATTGTATCCCAGTCCAGCCTTATCATGTATGGATTTGGTTTGTAGCTGAATTGGTTCAGTAATACCTTCTTTTTGTTTGCCCAAAGGACCAGTACCTGAGTACCCCATGTGCTGAATCATTTTGTAACCATGACCATATTGGTTTGAGGAAATCTCACAATGTCGTACCTCCTCATTTGGACTATCTTCCTTAAAGAGCCAGTTAAGCACAACATCCTCTTCTATTTCATCCGCCAAGGAGGCAGAAGACTATACAAAGAGACCATCATATATGGTATTCGGAGCTAAAGTTTGTGTTCTCATAGCCTTTGATGGTTTGCCCAGTTGTTTTGGTGATGGAGGGAGAGAAACTAATGATAGTACCGACTCTATCTTGTAGCCATCCATGCTGGTATCTATAATCTTCAATCTCTTTTCTAAGTCTTTCATCAACACTTCTGGATCTTCATTTGGAGAGGCTGCCCTATTATGAGGCACAAAAGTATCTGCACCTTTTGCCAATGCATTACAGATGACATTTGTATTAGTAGGAATACTGACTTTAGCTCCATTATAAGGAAACTTTAAACATTGGTGATATGTTGACGGTACTACCTTCATTCCATGAATCCACGACCTGCCCAGTAAAATATTGTATGACAATGGAATATCGAGAACCTGGAAAAGGACATCTCTCTCTATCGGTCCCACTCTGATTGGTAATGATACTAGACCTTTAGAGGTCCTTTCTTCCTCATCATAGGCTTTTATTGTTATTTTCTTGCCAGGATCAATAACATTTTCAAAGAATCCTAGTTGTGTAAGCAGATGATAAGTACATATATTCAACCATGCGCCTCCATCTATCAAAACACATTTGACTCTGTGTTTGTGGATCATGGCTTCAATATGCAATGGCTGGTTATGTGGATGATTTAATGAATTTTCATCTTCTTCAGAGAAGGTCAAATAGTGAGG
Source organism: Cryptomeria japonica (assembly GCF_030272615.1). NCBI lineage: Eukaryota > Viridiplantae > Streptophyta > Pinopsida > Cupressales > Cupressaceae > Cryptomeria > Cryptomeria japonica. The sequence goes on from NC_081413.1 coordinate 708,106,895, forward strand.
TGAAGTCAGATGACCCACCATAGACTGAAACCAATCAATATCTAAATCTTTTGGAATGTTGGTAGTGAGCAATGCTTTGTCTAGCATTTCCTTGTGAGCAGATGAGAGTTGTAGCAATTCAAAAATTGAAATTTGAGCATTTGTCCTTTTTAACTGTTCAACTACACTGTATCCAGAGGATGATGATAAGGTTAACCTTTTAAATTTGTCCAAGGTTGATTCTTTTTGTTTGTTTGGCAAAGTTGTTGGATTTGATGTTTCTTGAGCCGGGTTGGAAGAACTAGCTCCTTGGAGGGTAACTTTCTTTTGAGATCGGGTAAGAGCTCTTGCATATTGTGATTCATTTGGTTTATCTTGAACTATAATCACATTGCAGTATTCTGAGTGTGAAGGTTCAATCATCTTGATAATGTTGTCCTGGCTGGCATAAGTATAATTTACCTTGGCACCTCCTTTGGTCTTTGAGGAATCACCTTGTTCGTAAGTAGGCAAAGGGTCTTTAAATGCTTTATGATTAGCATTGGTTGGGTGATTCCCAACAACAACTTTACCAGCGTCTATGAGATCCTGAATCTCATGTTTTAGCTTCATGCAATTGTTTATGTTATGACCCTTATTCCGATGGAAGTCACAATATTCATTTTCTCTCCACCAACTTGGTTTGACATCTGGATCATATGGTCTGGAGTTATTTGGTAGTGTTATAAAGTTGTTTGCAAATAGAGTTTTGAAAGCGGATTCATATGATTCTTCAAGAGGAGTAAAATCACGCTTAGGTTTGGAAAGCCAAGGATTTTCTTTGAACCATTCCTTTATATTCTTTGGTGAATTCTCTACAGCAGCCTCAGCAGCTTTAAGTGCTTGTGTACCACTAGCCAAGTTGAATATTGTGGATTTTGAGTTGGTTTTATCAGTGTCTACTACTCCATCATTAACAACATTCTTATTGTTATCTTTGCCAAATTTTCAATACTTGTTTTTCTCTTTAGAGCTAGATCCTGTTTGTGTTTCTTTCCAAGGTGTGATATCCCCCTTCTTTATGAGCACATCTTCCATTCAAATGACATTATCTACCATTTTGTTAAATGATGGGTGTACTTGCATTTGTACGCTATATTTCAGTTCGGGGACCAAGTTATCGACAAATATATCCATTTTCTCAGAGTCTAGAATAGGTTGTGGGTACCTAGAGAACATCTTTCTCCAACGTTGGAGAAAAGTAAGAAGAGGTTCCCCTGTTTTCTGTTGAGTATTACAAAGATCGATCATAGTTACAGGATGTCGAATGTTGTATTAGTATTGTTGTAAAAACAATTGGATTAGTTCTTCACATGTTTTTATTCCTTTGGGTAGACTTGAGAACCATTCCATTGCTTGACCCCCTAAACTCCTTGGGAAGAGATGCATGAGGTACGTTTGATCGTGCATGAATTCCATACAAGCAACACTAAATTCCCTAACATGATCTTGAGGATCTGAGGTACCATCATATTTGTCAAATTTTGGGATTTCCACTTGTGAAGGAAATGGAGGCATGTGTAGATTCTTGTCAAATGGAAAGGGACATATTGTTTCCAGAGAATATTGTTTTGGGGATTTGTCCTTATTTTTCAGTTCTGTGACCTCCATCCACAAAGCTAGTAACTGTTTGTGTACCATAAGTATAGGTGAGTCTTTCTTTTTAGTAACAAGTGTCTGGACATCATTACAAGAGGAAGTTTGGCACCTTGTTTTGCTAGTTCTAAGAAATAGTCTTCCTTCTCTTGGGTCATGATAGTTTTCATCATTTTTCTAAAGTCTTTGTCCTTTTGATAGTCAAGGATTTCTTTTTCTGGAGGTTTAGTGTTTGCGTTAGTCTCACTTGGTGATGTGGAGTCATTATGATTTTTGGGAATGTTACAGTCATTTTTGTTTCCATCATTGTATTCTGTCGCATGTATAGTGGGAGATTTCAGTTCATCAAAAATTGGTCCGCCCGATGACGACGGCATGCCAGTGAGTGGATCCTTCACGTAGAATGGATTATCTTGATAGGTGAAGGTTTGTTCTTTGCCTTTGGCTTGTTTCTTACGAGAACTCCTGGATTGAATAGGCATTTTTATGGATTAGTGTGACCTAAAGTCATTTTGTGATGCAGAGGTCAAGATCAATTTCAAAGCTAGTTGTTCTATTTAGAGTATTGTTTGGGAGAAACAACTGAGATTTAGTCTGATTTCAGGAATGATCTATCCTGTCTAAGACGTTGTCTAAGTTGATTCTAAGCATAATGTAAGATTCATTCTGGTTTCAGGAACGATCTATCCTGTATAAGACGTTATCTAAGTGACTAAAATTTGATAGGTAGTTGATTGAACTAGCTGAAAGGTGATCGACCAAATCGTGCAACACAAATGGTAGAGGTACACTGTCTTGATCTGTTTATGCTTAGGAAAATGATAACCAGTATTATGTTTGCTGTAAACTGTTTTTAGGCAAGTTTGACTATTTTGTTCTAACAAAACCAGAGACTCGTACAATAAGATATTCTGGACCGGATGACAATTTAGCAGCTATAGGATGACAATAGCTCTGTTTCGTACGAGTTGCTGCCTCGTACCGTGCGACAAATGGGTATGTGTAGGATGACAAAAGACTCAAAGTAATTCTGTTTCGTACGACATAGGATACAGAGCCAAACGACAGAATAAAATGACTCGTACGACATAGGATTAGGTCTAGGATGACAAACCAGAAGATTCGTACGACACAGGATATGATATAGGACGATGAATTATCAGACTTGTACGACTGTTCACAGGACAGAGCCTAGAAATTTTGAGTTTTTCTGATTGCTGAGTATGATAACTAAGTATGACCAATTCTGAGATGGACTGATTTTTGACCAGGATAAACTAGTTTCTGACATGGATAGAGTTTCCGACTTAGGATGGACTAGTTTCTGACACAGACAGAGTTTCAACTTAGGATGGACTAGTTTCTGACACGAACAAAGTTTTGACTTAGGATGGACTAGTTTCTGACACAGGCAGAGTTTTGACTCACTAAGTTGTTTCTGGTCTTCACTGATTTTTGGTATTTCAGTTTTTGTTTCAGGGATGAAAAACATAGAGAACAAGTAGTATGTATAGTGACTCCAATCACAACATGCAAACCCTAAGGAATTTGGTGAGGAAAGAAAACCTTTGCTTGTAGACTCAGGTACACACCCAATAGCTAATCAGAATACGACCGCTGAGTCTCACGCAATGGATTCTCAACGCCGTATTATCCGACTCCAAACGCTAATGGGGGCATGAAATGACAAGTATCTTAGAAGAGTTACTATCTCTCTTGCACAAAGATTATCCCCCTTTCAGAGATGAACCGGGTAGCTTCTAATTTTAAATTGGATTTAGTCAGGGATCCGTTCGGCGGGTTGAGGTATAAACTCAATTAAGAGGTCTTCCTGCCTTGAAAGCCAAGGTTTAATATACCCGGAGGTACGAAGGAGAGCTATTCCCGAGCACTGTCGTTGACTTGATTTTCATCAAATCACATTTATTTTATAGTGGGTTGGAGTACTTGGCGTCTAGCCGTTCCCACTTAGGTCGTTCCCCTCACACCGGCCGTAATGGCTTTAAGAGTTTTTCAACCCTTCGGGAGGGTAGACCTATTAAAGATGTACAAATCTCAAACAAAGAAAAAGCTTCAAGGGTCTGGATTTCTGATTGTCTAGAAAAAGACAAGAGCATACTCTCCTACCTCTTAGAATCTTCTAAAAGCATAAAAGACAGATTTGTTCTTTAACCAGATAGCAAGTTAGGTTCCTAAAAATGAATTTAAAGAATACACGATGTTTAGTCGATTCTCCTTAGGCAACCTGCAAAGACAACGAATCAGTAGTCATATTGTCTTTGTACGACAAGCATATTCTTCGACAAGCGTTCTGCAAAAACTAGTTAGGCTGTGAAATTTTTTGAGATAGACAGATAAACAGTCAGGGTCAGTCATCAGAATAATCAATCAGAAATGAGAAAATTATGAAATTTGCCTTTTTTAACCAGAAAATACAGAATCGTACGACAGACACTTGACTCGTACGAGACAGGATGTAATATCGTATGAAAGAAGATTGCTGATGATGTCTGCTCGTACGACAAAGGATTTTTGCTCGTACGACAGAGGATCTACTCGTACGATAGAGGATCTACTTGTACGATAGAGGATCTGCTCGTACGATAGGATATTTGCAATTTGTGTGACACCTGCAGTTTGTCGTTTCAGCTTGTAAAAATTTTTGTACGAGATGTACGGACGAAAAACTGAAAAAATTTGAAATCTGGAAAATAACAAAAAAAAGTGGTCAATCTTGGAGGCCGAAAAAATGTAGTCTTCGGGCCCCACGGTGGGCGCCAGAGATGTGTGTGTGAAAAAGTGAACCTGTAGCTGCAAGCACAACACTTCAATTAAGTCATTATATGCATGGTTAGTAATCAATAATCAATAAGAAATAAACCATAGCAAAGCGAATAATTGCCTTCTAAAAGATGCGAGTATAAGATTGCTTTCAGATTTTTATAAGCAATACCAGTGACTAGACTACACCAAGATGAATGATTTAATCTATATGATATTAAGATATATGGATGCAAGATGGATGAATAATTCAAGCAATAATAATCAATTCAAACAACAATGGATGCAAGCAATAATGGATGTAAAATAGATGCAAATAATCTAAAAAGCACAATAATCTTCAATGACTCCAGAGCGAAATTAGCGTGATAATAATCTCCAAGCATGTTCTCAAAAATATTTGAGGTGAATTGGAATGAGAGCTGAAGACTAAATTTTATAGAGAATCACAAGAGAAATGATGAAAAAGCTTAATTTTGGATAAATTGAAATAATTGAGAAATCAGATTCAGTTAACCTTGAGATAGATTCCAATTATAGTTTAATTGAAATGCATTCAAATTAGAAGTCCAAGTTGCATTGGAAAATAATAATAAATTAATTCCATGCATATAGGATAAAAATAGATAATTCTTTAATTCATTCAAGAAAAGGGTCTTTTCAATGCAACTGAACTTCTTTTTTTGTTTTGAAAAGTTTTAAGTTCCAATTTTAGAGAATAATTCAATAATTCAATTAAATTGCTTTTCTGATTTCAAGTTCTAAATTTAGAAAAAGAAATAATATCTCAAGTTTGATTTCTCTCTCAATTCAATTCTTTTTTTGTTTTATTTTCAATTCAACTCTTTGTAATAAATTAATTAATCTTTTGTAATAAATTAATCCTTTTTGCATGATTGAATGGAAAATTTATTAATTAATTAAATATGCAAGGATATTTAATAAATTAAAATGGGATAATTGGTCAAAATGATATTCTTGGAAATGATTTGATTAATTAAATAAATATTTAATTAATATTGAGTAATTGGTTTGCCATGTGATTTTTGATAATTAAAGAGTTAATAATGTGCTCAAGATTAATTTAATTGCCTTTGGTTAGGACCTTGGTGATGTTGTCGAGATTAGGGGCCCATGGTTTAGATGACCAATTTTAGGGTATTACAAGACCTTCAAGTTCCCTTCTTAGGTTGGCATTGGACTCATTCAGTTTTTCAACTTCTTGAACTAGGGCTTCCATGTCCGCTTCATCAAAAGAACTGTTTTCAGTTAGCTCCTTCAGTTTTTCAGCATGCTCTCTTCTTTTTGCCTGAGAGGCCTTATATTTGACATTAAGTTCATCATAGGCTTGCTTAGTTTGAGTGAGCCGATGAGTAAGTTCCCTCATAGTGTATTCCCCCATATCTCTTTCCAAGTGGTTAGACTTATAGAAAGGCTGGCTCTGATACCAATTGATGAATACTAAGAGGGGGGGTGAATTATTATACCAAAAAATACTGTACTTAAACACTTTAATAGTCTAGTAGTAAACCGGTAAAACAATTTAACAAACAAACCGGTTAACACACATGCAAACCAAATAGAAAATAAGGCATTCACCCATAGAAGTACAATCACCATAACACAAGAGATTTTGACGTGGAAACCCAAATGGGAAAAACCATGGTGAGATGAAACTCACAAGCAACTATCTGCAGAATAGTAACCAGATTGGTTAAGGTCATACAATGTTCTTTACCAGAACAGATCCTGTTAGGAATCTCAGTCTCTGTTAGGAGATAAGTCTGATTAAAGACTACCTTGTGAGAGGATTTCAGATCCACAGATGTGAACCACCTTGTTAGAGGATTTACAAAGGCTTTTCTGGGCCTACCCGGTTAAGGGTTTCTGACTTGTCAAAGATGTGAGTAATCAACAAGTGAATGATCTTGAAAATGGCACAGTCTGCTTGATTAGATCCTTTGTAGCTCATAGCTAATGCTCTTCAACATTACTTCAGTCTTCAGTAAATCCACACCCTACAGACTTGATCTTCTCAGTTAAGATCACACATACAAGAGCTTCAATAATGACCACCAAAACCTAACAACTACTCTCATACATACGCATTCAAAACCCTAGACATGATGTCCTAAAAAGGAATCTGATTTCATGTCGGTCCAATAGGATTACATTGCAAGTTCCTAGGTTCATTGTATCTAGACACATTTGATAACACGACACAAAATCACCGTCAAAGTGTCGGTGGATGGTAACTCATTACAAAAATATACCGGTTGGTAACTCATCATAGAGTATTACCAGTTTATACAAATTTTCCAATTACCGGTTGGTAACTCAGAGTAATACCAGTTTAACAGATTACCGGTTGACAAAAATTGAAGACTGGGAAAAAGATAACTACCGCTTCTGGCTCCTTTTCTTCGCTCCGCTTGAGATTCTTAAACCGTTTGATCTCTCTATGCTGCTTGGGTCTTTATACCGGTTGAGATCGGTAAACACTTTCTTCATAACATCAATAGTCTAAAGAATACAACATGGTACTAGTTTGGAACAATTACCAGTTGAGCATAATTCAAACGTTCACAAAGTGATCTCATAGCAAGTGTGTGTCCATCAATGACAGTCACAATATAATCATCAAAATGCCAACATGGGCAACTTTTGGAGTGTGGGGTTTTTCTCTCGAAAGGGTTTTCCCCACATAAATCACTGTGTTATGGTTTGAATGTTATTATATCTATTTATGTTTTCTATAACTATTGTGACGATCTGTAAAATTTTTTGCATTACCCTCCTCTCAAGGTTAGTATAGGAAGTTTTTCCGCTACTTGACTTCCTTACAAGTGGTATCAGAGTTTGATCACCTTTGGTTTCAGTTGTGGGTTGTTGGGGTTTTTGAACTAATCCATATTTGAGTGAGAAATTGTGCAAAAGACACTTTTTGATCTTGTTGCAGGAATTTTTAGATGGCAAGTTCGTCAAGGAAAATAAAGGTGGAGAAATTTAATGGAACAAATTTTGAGACATGGAAGCTGAAGATGGAAGATCTGCTAATAGATCAAGATCTATGGGATGTTGTTGATGCAAATGTACAAAGTGTTGGCATATGTGAACCAGTATGAAGACATGATGACATTGTATGTTGTCATTGATGTCAATATGCTGAAGAGTGAACCGGTATATGGAAGTAAGCAATTGGCAAGAACCGGTATGATACTAAGAGTTGGTATATGAGAGAACCGGTATAACATTGTGAACTAATATATGTGAAAAGGTGAACCGTCATGTTGGTATGAGAACCGGTATATGGAAGTTTTGCATGACTACTGGTTGGTAGTCTCAACCTTAGGGTTTTTGGTTGAAGTGTTCCAATCCTGTGTGACTCAACCGATGACATTGTGTGATGAGTTAGCACTGTAATGAAGATCCGATCATGTTGCCACGTTAGCTTGAGCACGTGAAGGATCTTGCATGAAGGAGATCGATCCTATCTACCTCAGGAATGTGCGAAGTCTCTATAAACAGTGGAGAACACGTGATGGGTTACAAGCTGCCATGAAAGCGGTGAAGAATGAACGATGGAGAATGTCTTGAGATATGTTCAAGACTTTTGTATTCGATGCAATGTGTTCAACGGTAAGGATTGAACCATTTGAATTGCGTAACCTAAATGTTTTAGGGTTTAGGGTTTATGCTACCGACCTATCTGTTTCCTATAAGGTCGATGTTGTGTTTCTTTCCGAGGTTGTTGGCAAATGCTGTGTGTGTATCTAAGTGCAGAGATACATGATTCTTGCCAGACCAGATGAGATAAGAGGATTGATTCCTGCATAATGTGTGTGTAGAAGGAAGGAACTTAAGCGGATCTGCATTAGGCATTGAGTGCTATTATTAGATCATTGTAATACCTGTTGATCTTTAACCACTTCAACAGTTGGAAAATCCTTTAACTGGGTAGCCTTAACCAGCTTGCTATAAATCCTTTAACAGGGTGACTCAAACTGATTGAGTTCTTGAAATCCTCTAACAAGGTTTAACCCCTAACCGGGTATGTAGCGATCCCTTAACTGGGTGATCTCTAACAGGATCGGTTCCTAGCAAAACCTGTTGTAACAGTCTCTAATCGGACTAGGCTCCTAACAGAGCGGACTTCTAAAGAGTTCAAAAGCAGCTTGTGGGTATTCATCCCCACCGTGGTTTTTCCCAGTTGGGTTTCCACGTGAAAAATCTGTGTCATGTGTAGTATTTTTCATGTGATGATTTAAGTGATTTGTGTCTGAAGGTAAATCATGTTGAGCTAGCTGTTATTATATTTCTGATGATAGATTACCAATTCATGCATAAGGGTGAAATGGAAGTGTAGTATTAAGTTGATTGGAAAGTTAAGTGACTAACCGGTTAATGCTTGTCACAGTCATTCTTAGCTATACCGATTGCACTCTGTTTCAAATTGGTGTTACTGTCTGTCAGACATTTGCAATGTTTGTAGTCAAACTAGTTTGGGAAAAGATTTTGTGCCTGTACTAATTCACCCCCCCTCTCAGTACCGGTTAGGTACTTATTGTTCATCATTGAGTTATCAATTGGTATTAGAGCATCCTCCAGGTCCTCTATATTGTAAGCTTAATGGCATGAGAGAAAGATCCTGTTGTAATGATGAAGAGAGAAGGTCCAAAGTTCAACAGAGATAACTTCAAAATTTGGAAGGACAAAATGAAGATTTACATTAGAAGCATGGGTGTTCAACACTAGAGCTATGTTGAGAATGCTTTTGTTATTCCTACCGGTACTCTCACCGATGATCAAAAGAGGGAAATATAGGAGAATGGACAAGTCATGGAAGCCCTAATCAACAACTTATCTGACATTGAGTTTATTGATGTCTAGGATAAAGATAATCCCAAAGAAGTATGGGACACTTTGGAGAATATCTATGGTGGTGATGAGCATGTAAAACAAGCTAAGGAAGAAATCCTTAGAGGGAAGTTTGAAGACATGCAGATGGTTGAAGGTGAGACCATTCAACATTATAGAATAAGAATCAAAATTGTTGTTGGAGACATCAAGAGTGCAGGTGGTAAAATGGAAGATTCCATTGTGGTAAGCAAAGTTCTGAGATCCTTATTACCGGTCTATGCAATAAGGGTTGCTGCTATTCAGGAGTTGAGATCAATAGACAAGACCAAGGTATCCCTAGACTCCATCATTGCAAAGTTGACAACCTATGAGCTAAATAGTTTTGATGGAAGTGTTGAAAATACTGAATCAACTTTTAGATCTTCTGCTGTACCATCTAGAAAAGGAAAAGAAGCAAGAACCAGTGGTGAACCAAGATAGAGAAGAGAAATGGATGATGAGGAGATCTTGATGGAATTTGAAGCTCTTCTTGCTAGGAAACTTCCTAAAGGAACAGGTAAATACAGAGGTAAGCTCCCTTTGAAATTCTTTTCTTGTAACCGGATAGGACATATTGCTATAAACTATCCGACAACAAGGACAAACCAGAGAGGTTCAAGAAATTCAAAGGAGGAAAACAGAGAAACTGTTTTGTTGCAGTTGATGAAGGTGTCACAGATGAGGAATCGGAAGATGAAGAGAATGAAGATATTGTGTTTGTTGTAGGAAAGGAAGATGTGTCAGACAAGAAGGCTCTTGTCTCTCACTTTGATAATTCCAATGAGTGGATTATTGATAGTGGCTATTCTCATCATATGACTGGTGACCAGAGCAAGTTTTTATCTCTGGAAGAATATGATGGTGGTGTGGTTCTCTTTGGTAATGATGCACCATGTATGGTCAGAGGAAGAGGGTCCATCTCTCTGAATGGAAAGAGCAGTGCCGAAAATGTGTATTGGGTGGAAGGTCTCATACACAATCTATTGAGTGTTGCCCAACTAAATGATAGTGGACTCACTCTGGAATTCAAAAATAGAGCGTGGAAAATCAAAGGAAAGAATGGTGATTTGATGGCCACCGGTATGCAGACCAAAGCTAACTTATTTTAGCTAAATGCAAATATAAGTACATGTCTTATCGCTAAGTTTGATGACAGCTGGATATGGCATAGGAGACTCTACCATGTAAACTTTGATATTATTGTGAAGGCCAGTAAGATCAAGACAGTTAGAGGACTGCCGATGCTGAGCAAATCAGAAAATCCTTTGTGCAAAGAATGTCAACTGGGGAAAATGTCTTCCTCAACCTTCAAAGGTAAATCCTTCACAGCTGACAACTTACTTGATCTTGTGCATACTGATTTGTGTGGTCCTATGAAAACTAGGAGTGTGCAGGGAGATAGGTATTTTGTGATTCTTATAGATGATTGCTCAAGAATGATGTAGGTCACATTCTTGAAGGACAAGTCTGAAGTTGTGAGGCCTCACCTCGACTCAGTCTGACATTTTAGTGGTTTTTATATTGAGATTATTACGGATACTTTATTTTGATGCATTTTGGAATTTAGAACTTATATGATTTCAGGATTTGGATAACATTGCTATATATTGATGATTTATTTATATGCTTTATGAGATAGAACACTACATGATTGTTAAATAAGATGAAATTGCGGTGATAAATGTCGTTATTGAATTTGTAGGACTTTACTATGATAATAGAATTATGATGTATGTTTAAGTTTATGAGAATTAGGATGAATTTCTTATGTGAAATTGCTTGGATAAAAGATGTATTTAATTTGTTCAGATGTAAATTGTATGCAAGTGATGATGTGTAATATTATTCCTTTGAATTATATTATATGTGGATATTTGAAAGTACTAATGTGTAAATTGAGATGCGCAGGAAGTTATCCATGTGACCATGGAAATATTACGGAGAACCAAACCTAGACCTATGCATGTTCGTAAGCCAGGGTTTGTCTATTTGGAGAGACAACACCCCGTTTGTGTTGTATTTTATTCATAACAGTATATGATGTATGTGTGTTAAGTGTTATTTAATTGATTTGTGTAAAATCCACAAGAGACGATTTCATGTATTAAATTGTAAAGGTGTTTTCTTTGTGTCACTTGACACATGTGTGGATTTAAGTTTGAATTTTTATTTTTTGTCTCTTGGTGGGAAAGTGTTCAACTATAGCTTTTTCAATTAATGTAACGTGATGTCATAAATACCTTGGCTAAAGAATCTTTAGGGTGGTCAACATAGGTTTGACCCGAAAATAAACTTCAGAGGGGTTTAAAATGGGTTAAATGAACACCTAGGGGTAGTTTAATAGGGTTTCCTAAAGCCCATAAGGTATACCTAAGGGTTAGGGGTAATTTAAGGCAAGTTTCTACTCCTAAGTGACCTTTTAGACACCCTAAAAATTGACTTTTCTGAGTTGTGCGAAAATTGAAATTAGAAGATTGAACCTAGTTGTAAACTTTCCTTTTGGAATGAGAGTTCCCTTTCCCATTCTATCTTACCTTTCTCTTTAGTTTTTAGAAACTTGTGAGAACTCTCACAATGGGCTTCTTAAGAAAGAATTAAAAAATTTGTGGGTAATCACCCACTCTCCATTTTTGGAGACAAGAGAAATTTTGAAAAGAATAGAATAGATTTGGAATAGAGAATTTTGGCTAAGGGTAGAAGGAGAAGAACCGTGGAATTGGGCAGCTCATCCTCAACAAAACTAACCTACCTTTGGGCAGATTAAGGTTGGTTGCATTCTAATTAAAATGGCTTCTTTTTGCTTGTGTTTGAAGTATGTTGGTGTAAAAGATTTGCTTCCTTGTATGTCCTTTTGGGAATTTCATTTGGTATTTTGTATTATGTTTTGTATGTGTTTTTTTTGGGAGTCATCAAAACCTCTTACTCTCGGGAGAGAAGAGGATCTTGTGGGTGGTAGCAGTGACAACCCTCGAGTGAGAGACTCTCGTTCTGAGAGCGATCACAAGGGATTTTTGTGTGACCCTTGCTACATGGCCTGTTTGTGCAATGGGGGTCATAAGGAGGGAAATAAGGCTAGAATGCCTTGGGGGGCATAAGGAATAAGGGGTTGCAATTCTTGATATATTTGTTGTGCCATGAGGTGGCTACATGTTTTTCATACTTGCAGTTCTCCTCAAGGTATTGGTCCACTACCACCCTTAAAAAGGTCATCACCAAAGTGTGGTGTAGTGTAACCGGGATGGGAATGTGTTTGAAATTGTGTGCATTCTGTCCCCTTTGTGTTTGCATGTCTGTTTCCCGTCTAGGGCTTGGTTCTCCGAGCTCGGGGGTGGCTACCAGTTAGCCTAGGCTGGGAGGTGTGCTCTCCATGGTCATATCCTTGATCTTATTTGTAGGTTGTTGGAAGCAAGGGATTGGGACAAGTGGAAGTTTGATGAAATTATTTGTTGTAGAATCCTTTTGGAAATATGTAATATTCTGAGTTAAAATGTCCTCATTTGAGTGACCTATTTGTATAATGTCTATAGTGTCTTTTAAAGAAATTCCTAGAAATGTAATAGTTTAGTTGCTATATTGCAAAAGCAGAAAAGAATGAATATGGATTCAGTTTTCCAAAGTGTTGTATTCTGAATTTTAATGATTATTGTGCATATATTTAAAAAAAAATGGAAAAGCAACTGAATTCATTTTACCCCTATATACTTGTGAAATAAATCTAGGGAATAAAGAAAGGATTTGATGATTGTATGCATGTTGCTTGAAATGTGAATATTGCAGTTTAGTCTTCCAAATTGCATGATCTAAGTTTATGGATTCTAGATAATGAAAGTTGCGGAAAATAAAATTTCATAATTAATTGCAGAAATAAAATCTAAAGTATTACTTTTCTATTTCTATAGTTTTAATTTAATATATTCTAGATTTGTTAAGTTGCTCTTAAAATTATTGTTTTTCTGGGAAATTATCCTTTCATTTATTTCATAAAATTAGTATCTAAATAGATAGTTTATCTAGTATATGTAAAATTTTAACTTGTTAAATTTGCTGTATAAAATTAATTTAATTCTCTCAGTTACTTTATGCAGAAGATAAATCTAAGGTTAATTTAGTACATCTATGCTTTAGCAATAAAGTATTTTGGTTTTAAAAGAAAAAAATATACATGGGTTTAATTCAGGATTTCATTAGCAATCTGTTTTAGTAGTTTTAAAAAAATTATAGAAATTAAATGCACAGTAATGTTATTTCTCCTTATGCATCAAATGTATATAAATTTATACTTATATTCAAAATACATTGCAAATACACACACACACACACACACACACACACACACACACACACACACACACACACACACACACACACACACACACACACACACACACACACACACACACACACACACACACACACACACAGATATATATATATATATATTAAAAATATAAATAAAACAACAAAAAAAAAAATTAAAAATTAAAAAAACCTTTGTTTTTTTTTGAAATCGGGGGGTAGGTTTCGACCGGACCCACTGTGTTAAACACAGTGGTCAGCAAGCCAAACCACTGTGTTTAACACAGTGGGACGATGTGGCTCCCACCACTGTGGGCGACCACAGTGGTCGGCGCCACTGCGGCCTCCCACAGTGTTCGGCGCCATTGCGGCCTCCCACAGTGGACGACCCTATGGCCGACACTATGGGCGACCACAGTGGTCGCCGCCATTGTGGTAACCCACAGTGAGCAGCGCCCACGGGGATTGCCGCCGCCGCCTCCCCCAAACTGTCGAACCTTCGATCATGGCCGCCGCTCCACCATGAATAAATTCAACCCCCTGCATAACATTCAGAATCAATAACAAAATATAAAACCCTAGCCCGGATAGGGCTAGGGTAGTAAAGAAAAGAGACAGGAAATTATAAAATATGAGGTATTTTATAATACGCATTTTTAGTTAGGGTTTGCATGAAGGTTTTTTTATAAATATGTGGAAATTTTTATAGTATTTAAATATATATATATATAGATTGAAAATATAAGAGAATAAGGCATATTTTAGATTAAATATTTATTTAAGTGTTATAATTTATTTATGTTTTTAATAAACATATGGATTTAATTAAAGAAGAAAATAAAATGTTTAAATTTAAAGTACTATGAAGTTTAATTCCTTTAGAAATATTATGACAAATAGGGTAAGTCATTTTGATGAGAATAAACTTTATAGGAAAAATTTCCTTATGAATTTAATCGACTCTTTAAATCGATTTAGTTTAAACTACATTTTAATTATTGTTAAATAAAATATAGACACTTACAAATCTAAGTGCTAGGTCTAATTTAATTAGATCCTAAGAACAAATAATGGACATTGGAGATTTATTGTTACCTACGTTAATTAATTTATTAATTTAGTTTATTGATTAAAATCGATGAGACAATAAAACTATTCATCTAACCTTCTGCATCTAATTTTAAATTATTTTTACTTACTTGAGTTATTAGATAAAGTTAACTCTAAACATAGTTAAGACCAAAACTTGTTAGTGCATTTCGTGTTAGCAAACTTATTGTTATTTAGTTGTTATTTAAAAAATAAATTTTTCCGTTCTTACCCTAAATTTTGGGCATGACAGAAGCCTTTGGAAAGTTCAAAGCTTTCAGAGCATTGGTAGAAAAGGAAAGTGGTAGAAGAATCAAATGCCTTAGAACTAATCAAGGAGGGGAATTCACCTGTAAAATTTTGAACCTGACCTATCCTCTCTAAACCAACTGATTAGCAAACAATAACAACAAAAAGAAGAAATTGCAAAAAGAAACCACAATTCAAAATAAAAAACAAAGTGCCTTGTTTTTTTTGGAATTGCACACACCAATTTCTTTATTGAAGCTTAATTAAAAAATTACATAGAGGCTATATATATACAGAATTTGCAGTCTAGAAGAATAAATAACAACTGCAGTTCTAAATATATTCTTAGCTTTGCATGGAAAGCTACTAAGGCTCTCAAACTAAAAAAAGAAAACTACTCCCTAAATTAAGAATACAGTAAGTGCATGCACAACATGCTTTACTTCCTAAAAAACAAACTCATGCAAAAAACAAAATTAAAAAAGTCCTAAGGATTAATGCATGTTGGAGTACATGCTTTATTTGCATGAATAAACAAAAAACTATTAACTAAACTAATCTAGCTGCATGCTAGAGCAGCATCAATTATCAACATACTCCCCCTTGATGCTGAGAGGGCTGACAATCTTATCTCATAATGCTATAAACTAAGCTTTCACAACCGCTTTGGTGAATATATCCGCTAGCTGATTCTGGGTGTTGATGTGCTTCAATTCGACATCCTTCTTCTGCACCAAATCTCGTATGAAGTGATATTTCAAATCAAAATGCTTTGTTCTGCTGTGATGAACCAGATTCTTGGCTAACTTGATGGCACTCACATTGTCACAATAAATTACTGTAGGTTGAATTTGTTTTTCTCCAATTTCTTCCAAAACTTTTCTGAGCCAAAGAGCTTGTGTACCTGCTGAGGTAATTGCAACATACTCCGCTTCTGTAGATGAGAGAGCAACAATACTTTGTTTTTTTGAGCTCCAAGTAATCAAACCAGAACCAAAAGAAAAACAATTTCCAGATGTAGATTTACGGTCATCCATACTACCTCCCCAATCTGAATCACTAAAACCTACTAGATTTAACTTTTCAGAAGGGTAGTAATGAATACCAAAACTTAAATTCCATTTCACATACCTCAAAATCCTCTTGGCTACCTTCATATGTATTTCAGATGGATTTGTCATATATCTTGAAAGAAGTGAAACTGAATAGGCAATATCAAGCCTCGTGGATTAGAAACATCAAACTCCCCACAATACTTCTGTAAGCTATCTCATCAACTAAATCAGCACCATCATCTCTACATAACAAATCTCCATGAGCACTTGGAGTGGAGGCAGGGTTACAATCAGTCATATTAAATTTCTTTAACATATCCTGTGCATACTTTGTTTGACAAATGAAAATCTCATCCTTACTTTGATAAACCTCCATTCCTAGAAAATATTTCATTAGACCAAGATCTTTCATCTCAAATTCTTTCATCATAGCAGCTTTGAATTCATCTTTCATCTTAGAACTACTACCCATATACAAAAGATCATCAACATACAAACTTATGATGAGAATATTAGTACCTTCTTGTTTGTAGTATAGGGTAGGATCACTCTTACTTCTCTGGAAGCCATTCTCCTGAAAGTATCCATCAATCCTAGCATACCACACTCTTGGTGCTTGATGAGGCCATACAAAGCCTTCTTCAACTTGTAGACATAATTATCTTTTCCTTCGACTTCAAAACCTTGTGGCTGCTCCACATATACTTCCTCTTCTAAGTACCCATTCAAGAAGGCACTTTTCACGTCCATATGATGTATGCTCCACTTCTTCTAAGCTGCTAATGAAATCAGCATTCTTATGGTCTCTTGTCTTGCTACTGGTGCAAATGTCTCTTCATAATCAATTCCATACTTTTGTGTGAAGCCTTTAGCAACTAATCTCGCTTTGTGTCTTTCAACACTCCCATCACTGTTAAATTTGGTCTTGTAGACCCATTTGGTGCCAATCCTTTTTTTGTCATGTGGAAGTTCTATTAACTCCCAAGTGTCATTCTTGTGAATGGAATCCATCTCTTCTTCCATGGCTTTCACCCAAACCTCATTAGTACATGCATCTTCAAAACACGATGGTTCAAAATCAGCCTTGGCTAATAAAGCAAAATTCACTGTATCACCTACTGGGTTTTCTTCATGTACTTGATTTCCACTCCTCTGGTAGATATCACTCAATCTCCTTACTTTCCTTGTAGAACTTGGAGAAGAAGTTGGACTTGAACTTGGTACTAAAGAACTTGATGAAGGGTTGCTTGGTGGAGTTAAACCACTGGATATAGAAACATTAGTTGGCTGCTCATGATCAATATCAACAATTATATCATCATTCAAAATAGATTTTGGCTTCTCAACATGGCCTTTTTTATGACCATAAACTCCCCCTTCATCAAAAATCACATCTCTTGAGACAATAAGCTTGTTAGTGAGGGGATTATACAATCTATAAGCCTTGCTTTTCTCACTATACCCAATAAAAATACATGACTCACTCTTTGCATCTAATTTCTGTCTATTCTGATCAGGTACATGCACATAAGCCAAACAACCAAAAACTTTGAAATGATTAACATTAGGCCTTTTACCATACCAAGCTTCATAAGGAGTCATCTTTTTTAGTGTACTAGTGGGGCTACGGTTGAGGATGTACACCGCTGTAGAAACTCCATCTCCCCAATAAGAATTGCTCAATCCCTTGGTTTGTAACATGCACCTTGCCATTTCAACCACAGTACGATTCTTCCTTTCAGCTACTCCATTCTGTTGAGGTGTGTATGCAGTAGTAAGTTGCCTCTTGATGCCATTAAAATCACAATAATTTTGGAAAGCCTTTGAGCAAAATTCTCCTCCACGATCAGTCCTTAAACATTTGATCTTGCACCCTTTCTCATTTTCCACAAGGGCTTTAAACTTCTTGAATGTATCCAAGGCTTCATCTTTGGCCTTCACAAATTATACCCAACAATTTCGTGAGTAATTATCAATAAAAGTGATGAAATATGATGACTTACCCAAACTCTTAGTCTTCATAGGACCACATATATCTGAATGAACAAGTTGAAGTGGGTGATGAGCCCTCCATGCATTGCCCTTTGGAAACTTTTCTCTTGCATGCTTTCCTTTAGCACAACCTTCACAAACCTCCTTGTGTTCCTCAACCTTGGGCAAACTAGAAACTAATGCATGTGAGGTTAGAAACTTCAAACTATGAAAATTTAAATGCCCATACCTGAGATTCCATAACCAACTTGAATACTCATAAGCCATATTTGCCAAATTGTTGTTATGTTTACCAAACCTCAAGGGGAACATTTATAATGTTACAACTAATTCCCCAGAATGGGAAGGTGTGGAGTATAAGAGCCGCTAGCTGTGCATTCAACCCTTAAATATGGTAGCTAAACCATGTCTTACATGTCTTTGTTGTCCTGGAATCTTGAGGGTATTCCTTCCAATGGTGATTCTATTTGCATCAAGGTACAGTGGTGCATTTCTACCCACTACTTTCCTCGACTAGGGTATTTAGTTTTATCATAAACAAGGAATGGTAATCTGAATCAGATAATTTATCCTTATTGTTGTTTTGACTATTCAGACTTAGACAAATTTAGTAATAGCTCAATAAGGATTTAAATTCTTCATATTATAAGTCTCTTGGACTTGTATGTTGGCATTAAACACTCAGATGAGAATTGTAAATGTTGTCATTGATGGCAACTAGGTTCAACAGGTTCACAAGTTATACCAGCAAAAGACTTCACCTACCGGCACCGACATCCAATTTACATTGGCAACAAATCATACCGGCATCCAAAGCTGACTTGCAAATAATATTGTTTATGTAATGTAAATTGTAATTGTATGGCCGACATGATGTATTGTAAAGACTCATATATGTATGAGATCTTGTAGGTCATTTTGTGAGTAGTTGTATGCAAAGTAGGTAATGAAATGTATGTATGATACCGGATAATTGTATATGCACTTTGATGTATTTATTTTAAGAGCGAATAAGAAGCAAAGCATAGCGAAGACTATTTACCAACAAGGTTTTTGGTAGAGGTATCAGACATAGATTAAACTGGTACTGAATCCAACATTGCAGATGCTATTTTGAAGAAGTACATTATTATTGGATTTAACCATCCAATTGTGTAGTCAGTGGGACTCCATTTTGTGTAGAGCAGTGAGCTCTAGGCAGTTGGCCTTTCTGCATGTGCACGCCCCTATTGTACTGAGTAATATTTATTCATATTGGCCAGTGAGTAAATATTGTGGGTCACAAATCCCACCGAGGTTTTTCCCTTACCGGGTTTCCTCACCAAAAATATATGTGTTATGGTGTGCATTGATGCTGATTCTTTTGTTTCTCTTTATTGCATTATTATTTGCTTATCGATATATTAATTTTAGATATAAAGTTGCAAATAAGTTTAAATCTTTCATCTACTGGTTAGACACTAATTCACCCCCCCTCTCATGTCCTTTGGGATTAACCAAATATCTAACAATTAGTATCAAATCTTGGTCCTCTATTTGCAAAAGCCTAATAGCTTGAGGAAGATTCTGAAACCAGTACTGATGGAAAGTTTGAGACAACAGTTGGAAGGAGCTCTTGAAGATTTTGATGTAGAAAAATTGAAGAATATCAAACTAGAAGATGAACTCAGAACTTCTCAGGAATTCATCAAAGAACTTCAAGAAAACTTGGCCAGGGCACAGAACAAGAGAAAAGAATTACATGAGCAACTGCAAAAACAAGATGATGAAGAAAAAGAAACTCTCAGAGATATTGCAAAAAAACTGAGACAAGAGAATAGTAACATGAAGAATGAGATGCAAGATTTAACCATGAGACTATGTAAGGATATTGAAGATAGAAAGAAGAATGAGGAAGATTTGGCCAAAAGACTTAATGAAAGATTAGATGAATCTCTAAGGCTTACTTATGAAAATGATATGCTTAAAACATATTTGACTCACATGAAACATGACAAAGAGGAACTTATGAGACAAGTTATCACTTTGGAAAGTGAGTTGGTCACTACAAATGAATACAAAGACAAATTCAAAAAGAGTTCAGACAAGCTTGATGATATGCTGAAAAGTCAAAAACCTGATGGAGAAACAGTTGGACTTGTATTTGAACATGGAGAAAATTCTAGAACTGCAAACAATCATGATCACAGCAAACTGGTAAGGCAACCTAATGCTTATAAATTCAATGGCAAGTGTTTTAATTGCAACAAATTTGGTAATAGAGAAAATCAGTGTAGATTTAGGAATAATCATAATACAAACTCATCCACCAGTCAATGTTCCAAATGCAATAAACATGGTCATAACTTAGACAATTATAGAATGAATGTAAAATGCTATATTTGTGGTAGATTTGGAAATCTATCTAATCAATGCAGAACTCAAACCGGTCAAGGTTATGGAAAAGATATTCAAAGAAACAATGTAACCTATTATGCATGTAACAAGATTGGGCATATTGCAAGATTTTGTAGAAGCAAGAATGTACCAACAATCAACAAAGGATCTAATGACAAAGGCAAGGAAAAGGTGAATGAAATCAAGCAAGAATTCACTAAACAATGGGTCAAGAAGAGAGATTAGAGAAATGATGAATCTGGCTCTGCACTGGCATAACAGAGTAATCCTGCACCAACAGGAGATTCTTCATCTAACAAAGGAATAATCCTTAGGGGTAAGGCAACTAATTCAAGATCATGCATTTTACCCTCAGATGGTGGTAAGAAGTCATAATTTTTCTTTACCGACACATATATTGAGTTACATGAATATTCACTTAACCGACAAAGCATTTATTGCGGTTGTAAGTTAACTTTTTGGTTATAAAGCACTAAAATCTCTCATTTTGACTTACCAAGCATTCAAGTATTCGAAGAGCGCAGAAGTTGAGGACCAGCATTCAAGAAGCGAAGCAACAAATATTTTTAGGGCATCCAAGGTTTTCAGTTAAAAGGTGTTTATCTTATGACATGGCTTCTTCATCTTCTGTTCCTGAATTCATTGCAAACCCTACTATTGTGGAAAATATCAAGCATCCTACTATTGTGGAAAATATCAAGCGTCCTAGACCAGTCTTTAAGATAATCCCTAAGATAGCTAAGTTGGATGACTCCATTGGTGCATTTTCAAAAATCCTGAAGGGAGTTGCATTTGTTGAAGACCCTAGGGCATACATTCACTATAACATCAAAGATTTAGGGTCCGGGGATTAACAGAACATGTTCATGAATGTTATCTTAGACAAACAAGGTGTAGTCAAATTGGAACGCAAGATTGTGGAAGATTTAGGGTTCGTTGAAATCCTTCACATGCCTAAATTTTTAGATGAGGTTGTCTGTTATGTTCTTAGTAGAGTTCACGGTGAATTTTTATGGCTAGACCCAGTTTTCAAAATCACTAAAGAAGCAATTAAGGTTGTTACTGGTTTACCTTCTACCGGCACTAGGCCTGAGAAGAAAAAGAAAATTCCAAACAAAGAGGTTATGAACTTAACCAATACAACATCAGATAACAGATCACTTAGGGTTAGTGATATAACTGATAACAATGTCAAATATGCTAGTATGGTTATTGGATATAAGGTGGCACATACTAATAGGCTGAATTTTGTTTTCAATCTATGCATTCATAGTGCCTATGAAATGATAATGAACAATGCTAAAATTGATTTGTGTGAGTGGTTGAAAGATGAATTGATAGAAAATTTGGATAAGATCAAAGGTGACAAGAAGGGAACTTTCAAATTTGGCAATTTACTTGTATGTTTAATGATATACTTTTCAAAGGTGATTCCTGGTATAGGCCACAAAGAGTTTGCCTATGATATTTTTGTTGGAAAACTGATAAAGGAGGCAATTGTCAACATAGGTTCAGATGGTGACAAGTAGGTAAAAGAGTATTTCAAGGACTTTCAAGCAAAAATGAGACAAAGGGAAAGAATCCCTCAAAGCATTGTTGACAATTATGACAAACAGATATGCTTTGTAATTAAAAGAGATGAAGTATGGATGGAGGCAGTTAGTGATAGTTCTGATACTTAATATAAGTACAGATCCAATAGCCACCAAGATGAGAGGGGGGGGGGGTGAATCATACAAACTTAATCATCCATAAAAACATCAGATTCAACCTCGGTAACATATATATCAGTCATATAACCAAAAACTATCAAACATGCAAACTCAAAAGCATATGAACTATATAAACCTCATAACACCAGATTTAACGTGGAAACCCAAATAGGGAAAAAACACTGTGGGATTTCAGACCCACTAAGAAATATACTCTTCTAGAGTATGCTCGGTTAAAAGCAAATCCTGTTAAAGATTACAAACACATTTCTAGATGTGACCCGGTTAAGGGATTTCCCTCAGATCTGTTAGGATCTTCACTTTGTTAGAAGTGACCTTGTCAAAGGATTTCAAACACTCAATCAGAATGTCACCTTGTTAGAGGATCTACATATAAGACTGTTAAGTCCACTCGGTTAAGAGATTTCCTATCACTTTCACAAAATAATAGTAATACAATCTGTATGCAACTTCACATCTAAAATGCTAAAGTAGATTCCTATTTGTTCAATACAATCTAGACATAGAACTAATCTTGTCTATCTGTTGGGCATCAATACTCTGTTATTCTAACAGGTCTTCAAGCTTCTGTGCTCAGTTATCACTATGTAGCATCCGTATGCATACACTTGCCCGCATCCATTGTTTATCAACAGTTTCCTATTTATAAACAATCTTCTAACCGCTTAATCTCCTTGATCACATTTCCCATGATCAATCATAGCCATCAGATCTTTTAATCTTGTCCAGGTTCATTGTATCTTTTGATCTAAAAACGTTTTACCCCACCTTGGAACTTGCACATTCACCTTGGAACTTGTGTTAGGGTAATGCGGTTCAATCTGAGCTGTAGATCTTCTTGCCAACTTTCTATTGCCTTAGATTTGCTTAACAAACTTCTTCCACGGCTTGCCAATCATTGATCCGCTCTAGCTCATCAGCTTCATTCATTAAATATCACATGTAAACATTCAATGCATTCTGTTATAGCTCAGTTACAACTCGGTAAATACTAAACTTCACTCGGTAGACATTCTGTCTTCATTAACCGACTGCGATAACCTTAGGGTTTACCGACTAGGTTCCTTAGGGTTTATCGACTAGGTTCTTTGCTTGATAACATAGTATAGTATTAAACTTTACATTTTGCAACATATATATGATGTTAAAACAATCTAAAACATCAAGATCTCATCATTGTCTAACTCGGTAGTAGTTGCCCATTGAATATCTTATCCCCTTATTCATCATATTCTTTCCTGTGTCTTTACCGACTTCTTTATAATCTTCATATCATACTTCTCAAGATATGGCAACATCATACTAAATTAGAAAATCAATTTTTTGAAATCAATGACAAAATAATAATATCAAGATAGTAAAACATCTTTAATCAGTTATGTCCATAATCATCAACAACCTTCTCAATATCCTTATTGAAATGTCAACAATCTCTCATTGTCTATTATAATGTAATATTGCCAACAATCTTCCCCTTTGGCATTGATGGCAAAACCAATTGATTTGACCTTTAAAAGATTCGGATTGTTGTGATTCTAAAATGCTTGAAATGCACTCCCCCATTCATTAGACTTCACTTTTGTTTCAGTCTTTATTTCAATCTGTAGTCTTCTCTCAGTCTTCTCCCATATATTCTCAGTCTTTTCCTCCTTAGGTCTTCTCTCTCTTAGGTAGGTCTTCTCCCCCTAGGTAGGTCTTCTCCCCCTTTGACAACAATGCCAAAAAGAAAAAGAACTAAAACATAATTTCTTTCTGTAAGAAGTTATTGCTTGCTATTGTGTATCAACTGAGTCTTGGTCAGAGCATTTGTCTTTAATTCCTATTCCCTGTATCATTCTCTGTATTATTCCATTATTAATTCCAGTACACTTTCAGAAAAACATTCTAAAGTGTATCACTCCAGCATCAACTCCCCAAAAGATATTCAATAGAGTCATCGAAGTGATGCTTTCACCGAACTCAGTCAGTGAGTAAAAGATAGGGGTAGGACCCCTAACTTACTTCTAAGATATTCAAAAGTGTCCTTTGGTAGTGGCTTGGTGAAGATATCAGCTATTTGCTCCTTTGTGTTAACATATTCCAACACCACTTTCTTCTCTTGAGCTTCTTCTCTAAGATAATGATATTTGATAGATATGTGCTTTGTCTTAGAGTACATAACAGGGTTCTTTGAAATATTAATGGCACTAGTATTGTCACAGAATATAGTTACTGGCTCAGTAACTTTCTCATTTATAACTTCCAATAGTTGTTTGATTTATGCAATGTTGGTACAATTCAGTGTTGCTGCAACATATTCAGCTCCAGCTGTTGACTGAGAAACACATCCTTGTTTCTTGCTAAGCCAACTCACTAGTCTTTCTCCTAAGAAGAAAGCTCCTCCACTTGTGCTTTTTCTGTCATCAATGTTGCCTGCCCAATCAGCATCAGTATAAACTTTTAAATCAAAATCATTTCCTTTCTGATATACTAAGCCATAATCTTTAGTGCCTTTTAAGTATCTGAAAATTCTTTTGATTGTCGTCATGTGTATTTCCTTAGGATCTGCAGAGAATCTTGCAACAATACCTACTACATGTGCTATATCTGGCCTGTCGTGAACAACATATTGTAGTTTTCCAATCATGGATCTGTAGAGTGTCTCATCAACAAATGCAGATTCATCATTCTTTGATAGTTTACAGTTGGTAGTCATAGGAGTACTTACTGGTTTTGAATCCTCCATTCCAAATTTCTTGAAGATTTCTTTTATGTACTTAGATTGAGTAATGAAAATCTCGTTTTTCATTTGCAATATCTGTAAGCCTATAAAATACTTTATCTCACCGATTAATGACATCTCAAATTCTTTGCTCATTTCATTTCCAAAGTTCTTGCATAAAGAGTCATTTCCACAAAATATAATATCATCAACAAATATGGCTGAGATTAGTATTCCATTTTCATCATTCTTCATGTACATGTTGTTTCTCTCACTTGTCCTTATAAAACCAATCTTAATCAAATAAGAGTGCAATCTCTCATACCATGCTCTAGGTGCTTGTTTTAGACCATATAAAGCTTTGTTCAATTTACATACCTAATTTTTATTATTGTTTTCAACAAATCCTTCAGGTTGTTCAATGAAGACTTCTTCTAATATTCCATTCAGAAATGCAGATTTGACATCCATTTGATATACCTTGAAGTTCTTGAAAGTAGCATATGCCAACAATGTTCTTACTCCTTCAAGTCTAGCAACAGGTGCAAAAATCTCACCATAATCAATTCCTTCTTCTTGGCATAACCTTTGCAAACTAATCTTGCTTTGTTTCGAATGACCTCACCTTTTTCATTTAGCTTGTTTCTGAAGATCCACTTTGTACTGATTACATTTTTGTCCTTCGGTCTTGGGACCAGTGTCCATGTGTCATTCTTCTTGATTTGATCAATCTCTTCTGTCATAGCATTTATCCAATCTTCATTGTTAAATGCCTCTTTCACTATTCTCGGTTCAAATTCAGATATCAAACATGTGTTCTGTCTCAGTTTGTTCCTTGTCATCACTGGATCATCCTTATCTCCTATAATCTAACTTGGTGCATGGTGCCTTCTGACATACTTGGCTAATACAGGCTCGGTAGGCTCTGTATGATCTTCTTCATCACTCGGTAACTGGATATTTTCTTCATTTTCTTCAACACTTATCTTGGTAGGACTTCTCGGTTGCACATAGACAAATTCATCATAGTCTTTCGGTTCTTTGGAATTTCCTTCATCATTTCTTTCTGCAAATTCATCAATTTTCACATTTGCACTTTCTACTATTTTGTTAGATGATTTGATCAGACATTTAAATGCTTTGCTTCTAGAAGAATATCCTAGAAATGCTCCTTCTTCACTTTTCTGATCAAACTTGCCATTTCTATCATCTTTATGAACATAGCATTTACTTCCAAAGATCTTAAAATAACTTACATTAGGTTTCTTGCCATACCACATTTCATAAAGTGTCTTCAAAGTACCTTTCTTCAATTGAAATCGGTTCAAGGTGTAAACAGCTATGCTTATTGCTTCTCTCCAAAATGTTTGTGGAACCTTCTTCTCAATCATTAGTGTTCTAGCACAATCCACAATAGATCTGTTTCTTCTTTCAACTATTCCATTTTGCTGTGGAGTTCTCGGTGCAGAGACTTGTCTTTTTATACCATGATCATTGCAAAATAGGTTGAACTCATCAGATGTAAACTCTCCTCCTCTATCTGATCTAAGACATTTCAGTAGTCTTTCTGTTTCATTTTCAACTCTTGCCTTGTACCATTTAAACATTTGAAAAACTTCTGATTTTTCTTTTAAAAACATTACTCACATCATCCTTGAATAATCATCCACAAATAATATGAAATACTTATCACCATAATAACTTTCATAGGACCACAAAGATCAGTGTGCACAAGATCTAAAATTCCCTTAGAAGTGTAGGACTTACTTGTAAAGCTA
The DNA here is from genome assembly GCF_030272615.1 of Cryptomeria japonica. NCBI lineage: Eukaryota > Viridiplantae > Streptophyta > Pinopsida > Cupressales > Cupressaceae > Cryptomeria > Cryptomeria japonica. The sequence continues at coordinate 708,133,479 of NC_081413.1, forward strand.
GATCCTATCATCTTACCCATCTGGCACCCTCGACACATAGCATTCTCAAGTTTTTCAAGACTTGGTAGACCTCTTACTCGGTGCTTCTTACTTATTTTGATTAGATTATCAAAATTAACATGACAAAACCTTTTATGCCATAACCAAGTATTATCAATCTTTGCATGCAAACGCTTATTGTGAGTTGAGTCAAGGTGAAATGTATTACCTTTTGTTTGTGTCCCGGTAGTAGCTAACTTTCCATTCTTGTCATGAACTTTGACAATTCCTTTCTGAAATTCTATTCGGTAACTTGTGTTGTTTAGCTGTGCTATACTCAACAAATTATATTTCAAACCTTCAACCCAATAAACATCATTGCATCTTGCATTATCAAGAAGTGTTATGGATCCTTTACCTCTTACTAGACATGGTGCATCATTACCAAATCTAACATAGCCTCCATCATAATCTTCTAACATAACAAACTTGTGTTTATCTCCTGTCATATGATGTGAGCATCCACTATCTATAATCCAAGAATCATTAGTGTTTATGTGAGATATTAGGGCTTTTTCTTCATACCTTTCTTCATCTGATCCATCCTTGATAGCCACAAAATAGTTTCTCTGGCTTCCTCCTTTGAATTTCTTGAACCTTTCCGGTTTATCCTTGTTGTCACTATTAGCATAGTTTACAGCAATATGTCCTATCTGGTTGCAAGAAAAGCATTTCAAAGGTAGCTTACCTTTGTATTTTTTGGTTCCTTTAGGAAGTTTCCTAGCAAGGAGAGCATCAAATGCCATCAAAATCTCCTCATCATCCATTTCTCTGCTCTGTCTTAGTTCACCACTAATGCTAGCTTCTTTTCCTTTTCCGGATGGTATAGCAGAAGCTTTAAAAGCTTATTCAGTCTTTTGAACACTACCATCAAAACTATTTAGCTCATAGGCTGTCAACTTTGCTATGATGGAGTCTAAGGATACCTTAGTCTTGTCTATTGATCTCAACTTCTGAATAGTAGCAACCCTTATTGCATAGACCAACAATAGGGATCTCAGGACTTTGCTTACCACAACGACATCTTCTATTTTACCACCTGCACTCTTGATATCTCCAACAATGGTTTTGATCCTTATTCCATACTGTTGAATGGTCTCACCTTCAACCATCTGCATATCTTCAAACTTCCCTCTAAGGCTTTCTTCCTTAGCCTGTTTTACATGCTCATCACCACCATAGATATTTTCAAGAGTATCCCATACCTCTTTGGGATTTACCTTATCTTGAACATCAATAAACTCAATGATAGATAAACTACTAATTAGGGCTTCCATGACTTGCCCATTCTCTTGCATCTCTCTCTTTTGGTCATCGGTAAGGGTACTGTTAGGAGCAGCATAGACAGTCTCAACATAGCTCCAGTGTTGAGCACCCATGCTTCTAATGAATATCTTCATTCTATCTTTCCATATACTGAAATTTTCTCTATTAAACTTTGGACCTTCCCTCTTCATCATTAGACTGGGATCTTTACCTCAAGCGGTTAAGCTTATAGCACAGAGGACTTGGAGAATGCTCTGATACCAATTGATAACTTAATGATGAGTGAATAGTACCAAATCAGTACTGAGAGGGGGGGGTGAATCAGTACAGACAAAAATTTAGTCCAAAACCAGTTTGACAACAGACACTTCAAACGACTGGCAGACAGTGACACCGGTTTGAAATAGAGTGCAACCGGTAAAGCTAAGAATGTCTGAGACAAGCATTAACCAGTTACTCACTTATCTTTTCACTCAACTCGAGGCTACACTACCATTTCACCCTTATAAATAAACAGGTAATCTATCATCAGATCATAATAACAGCTAGTTCAACATGTTTTATTGACAAGCATAAAACATAGAACCATCATATGCTTGATAGACAATAGCAAAGAATCACAAGATAAAAGCATCACACATGACACACATATTTTTCACATGGAAACCCAACTGGGAAAAACCATGGTGGGGATGAATACCCACAAGCTATTTTTGAACTCTTTAGAAGTTCGCTCTGTTAGGAGCCTTGTTCGGTTAGAGACATTACAAAAGGTTCTGCTAGGAACCAATCCTATTAGAGATCACCCAGTTAAGGGTTAAACCCTGTTAAAGGTTACCTTGTTAGAGGATTTCAACAACTCAATAGCTAAAGGATTCCGAACTCAGTAGCTTTGAGTTACCCTGTTAAAGGATTTTCAACAAGCCAGTTAAGGCTACCTGTTAAGGGATTTTCCAACTGTTGAGGTGGTTAGAGATCAACAGGTATTACAATGATCTAGTAACAGTACTCAATGCCAATGCAGATCCACTTAAGCTCCTCTTCACCTTCTACACTTACACTCTGCAGGTATCACTTCTCTCCTTTTGGTTTGGCAAGAATCACATATCCCTTCTCTTGGATACACACACACAACTTTTACCAACAACCTCAGAAAGAGACACAACATCGACCTTATAGGAAAACAGATAGGTCGGTAGCATAAACCCTAAACCCTAAACCTGTTAGGTTAAGGAATTCAAACGGTTCAATCCTGACCATTGAGCACACTACATTAAATGCAGCAAATCTTGATCCAAACTCAAGACATTCTCCATCATCCATTTCCACCGATTTTATGGCGGCTGATAACCCATCACATGTTATCACCGTTTTATAGACTTTGCACATTCCCAAGGTAGATAGGAACAATCTCCCTCATGCAAGATCCTTCACGCACACAGGCTTGCATGGCAACACGATCTGTTCTTCTTTACAATGCTAACTCATCACACAATATCATCGGTTGAGCCACATAGGCTTGAAGCACATCAACCGGAAACCCTAAAGTTGAAACTACCAACCGATAGTCATACAATACTTCCATATGCTGGTTCCCATAACTATATGTCGGTTCATCATGAACAAGCACACCGCTTCACTTTGGCACAAATACCAGTTCGCAGTGTTATACCGGTTCTCACATATGTCGGTTCACACCTCTTCATCATATTGACTTCAATGACAACATACAATGTCATTATGTCCTCATACCGGTTCACATTCATTATGACCTCATACCAGTTCACATAATGCCAATAGTACAGACCTCAATTCATTGATTGCAGGGACTCGGATTGCATAAGAAGGTAGAAGGGTTCTCAATAACTTACTTGTGACATCCTTTTCTTCGATGGTTCTTCCTGCTCCTTTGATTTGATTGACAATCTCCTTTAGTCTTGTACTGTACTGGGTTATGTTCTCACCTTCATTCATCCTCATAGATTCAAGTTGTCCTCTTAGACTATCCACTTTTGCTCTTTGAACATGTTCATCACCGCCATACACAGATATGAGCTTGTCCTACATTGCCTTGGCATCATTGCAGCCTTCTAGATCATTAAACTCTGAGTCGGTCAATGCAGATGTTATTTCAATCATTGCTTGAATATGTTCTTGCTTTGCCTTTATCTCTTCCATTGTCAAGGGATAGGTGCTAGGTGTAATGAAATCATTCTCCAGATAATATACAGCATATTCTCCAACTCCTGATAGGTGCAGCTTCTTCCTTTTCTGCCATGTAGAGAAACTAGACTTGTTCAACTTCGGTGCATCCCTCTTATACATCTTTGGATCTTTTCCTCAAGTACCTTTAAACTTTTTCTTCTGGAGTCCAAAACTCTGATACCAATTGATAGTTCTAATACTCATTGTTAAGTATAGATGCCAAGATAACAAGATGAGAGGGGGGGTGAATCATATAAACTTAATCTTTCATAAAATCAATAGATTCAACCTCGGTAGCTTAAACAGATATATGTAATCAAAATTGTTAAACATGCAACCTTAAGAACACATAATCATAACAACACTCATAACACCAAATTTAACGTGGAAACCCAAATAGGGAAAAACCACTGTGGGATTTCAGACCCACTAAGAAATATACTCTTCTAGAGTATGCTTGGTTAAAAGCAAATCCTATTAAAGATTACAAACACATTGCTAGATGTGACTCGGTTAAGGGATTTCCCTCAAATCTGTTAGGATCTTCACTTTGTTAGAAGTGACCTTGTCAAAGGATTTCAAACACTCATTTAGAATGTCACCTTGCTAGAGGGTTTTACAAATAAGATTGTTACGTCCACTCAGTTAAGAGATTTTCTGTCACTTTACAAAATAACAGTAATAAAATATATTTGCAACTTCACATCAAAAATGCTAAAGTAGACTCTTATTTGCTCAATACAATCTAGTCATAGGACTTATCTTGTCCCTCTGCTGGGCTCTATACTCTATAAATCAAATAGGTCTTCAAGCTTTTGTGCTCGGTAATCACTATGTAGCATCCATGTGCTTACACTTTCTCGCATGCATTGTTTATCAATAGTTCCTTATTTATAAACAATTTGTTAATCACCGAATCTCCTTGATCACATATCCCATGATCAATCATAGCCATCAGATCTTCAAACTTGACCAGGTTCAATGTATCCTTCAATCTGAAAACATTTTACCTCATCTTGGAACTTGCATACATTTCTTGGAACTTGTACTAAGGTATTGCGGTTCAATCTGAGTTGTAGATCTTTCTGTCGATCTTCCATTGCCATGGATTATTTAACAAACTTCATGCATGACATACCAATTATTTAATCAATTCCAGCTCATCAACTTCCTTCATTAAATAATGCTTTTAATCATTTAATGCATTCTGTTATAGCTCGGTTGCAACTCGGTAAATACTAAACTTCACTCGGTAGACCTTCCGCCTTCATTAACCGATAGCGATAACCTTAGGGTTTACCAACTAGGTTCTTTAGGGTTTACCGACTAGGTTCTTTACTTGGTAACATAGTATAGTATTAACCTTACAATCAACAACATATGTAGGATATCAAAACAATCTAAACATCATGATCTCATCATTGTCTAACTCGGTAATAGTTGCCCATTGAATAACTTGTTTCTCCCCTTATTCATCACATTCTTTCAGTGTCTTTTACCGACATCTTTATACTCATCAAATCATACTTCTTAAGATATGGCAACATCATACTGAATTAGAAAATCAATTTCTTGACATCAATGACAAAATAATAATATTAAGATAGTAAACATCCTTAATCAGTTATATCCATAATCATCAACAACCTTCTCAATATCCTAATTGAAATGCCAACAATCTCTTATTGTCTGTTATAATGCCAACAGAACATCCATTAGAGTATATGTGCATCTATGAAGCATTCGTTATCAAATATCTTTGAGTTTCAAGGCTGCATATGTTGGCCATTTGAAGGAATTGATTATGTGTTGCATTGATATTTTGTAATATGCTTTACCGACACCCTTCTAGTCCCAGGAGGTTGAGTAGTTTCTCATTGTTTTGAATGTAGCATGATCCGGTATGCTTTGATATGGTTTGGTTATGGAATTGGCTTATTCATGATACTCATGTTCATATTTAGTAAGTTGGTTTTGGTTTGGTGATCGGATGCTATCCTATTTGCTTGGAAGCTTGGCTTGCGGTTCCGGCGAGGGTTTCACCGACAGAACTTTTGTTCAAGATCTTTGATGATATGCATAAGTGGTGTTGGTGTAGCTTCTTGTGGAGATTCAAGATGTTGTTGGTGATCATGTTCGAGACTTGGCTGATGGAGATCATTTCTTTAGCGTGTGGACCTATATTGGGTCCCAGTTGTTCTAGGTTATGGATTGACTTAATGTAATGTCTGGATTAGACCTCTCGATGTGCTTCCGGGATGTCTTATGTGTTGGATATTATTTGTTTGGTTTATGGCCAACATGTTTTGTAATTATGTAATTGGTTTATTGTCTGGTGGCCAACCTTATTGTTTATGGTCGAGAGTTTGTATATATATGATGTAAGATCTCATTGTAGGTCATCAAAGGTATAAGGTCAAGGAATGAGATAGATATGTAATGTGTGAATAATGTAATATCATTCAGGCAGAGGATTTGGTCGATCATTGGAGATCAAATTGGGTTTATATAAGAGGATTTAGTCCTCTGGTATTGAGCTTAACCAGAACTATACTCAGGCATATTATATGCTATCTTGCAATTCATTCCTTCTTCTGGATTGTAGTCTAGATTTATATGTAGTCAGTTGGACTCCTTTTGTGGTGAGCAGTGTGCTCTAGGTTGTTGGCCTTCCTGCAAGTGCAGGCCCCTCAATTATAATTCACATACTTACTGCAGAAATATTATTTGACTATGGGTAGGATTACCACCATGGTTTTTCCCTTTACCAGGTTTTCCACATATAAATCTCGGTGTCATGAGGATGGTATTTATTTTGTGATTATTGTTTATACTTAAATTTTTTTAGCTGCTATTCTAGTATTTTTTTTAAGCATTCCAGTATTAATGTTTTGGGTTCCGGTATTAAAGTTTTAATTGCTAAATATTCCGATTATCTGTGACAACTGATTCACCCTCCCCCCCTCTCAGTTGTCTTTTGGTTATTTGAACTATCTAACAATTGGTATCAGAGCTTTGGTCCTCTCTCCAAAACACTTAACTCCTTGAGGAAGATCCTAAGGCGACTAACAATTCAAGTTCATCCAGTTCATCTGGAGCTATCTTTTGGAGAGATATTACTAAGCTTGATGGAACAAATTACACGGTATGAAAGATTCAGATGGAGACTCATCTGAGATGTCCTTGCAAGGAGATTTGAGATATCACACAGAATGGTGTTACACCTCATAATCCAACATTTGGCAATCCTCATCCACCAAACTTGGATAAGGAGCTTGAGAATGATTGTAGAGCAAGAGAAGCCCTCTTGTGTGCACTTTCTGATGAGCAAATAATGGGATTAACCGACAAATCATCTAGAAAGGCTATATGGAATAAGTTAGAGACTCTTAATGACAGTGACCCTACAGTGAAGATTGCTAAACTTGATGGTTACTGAGTGAGATATGAAAACCTAAAGATGGAAGAAGATGAAAGGATTACTGCATTCATGGAAAGGGTAAATGAGATTGTTATGGGAATTCAATGTTGTGGTGAAACTCTGAGTGAAGATGAAATTGTCTCTCAAGTTTTGAGAGCCCTACCATTGGGTTACAAGATGAAAGCTACTACTATAAATGAGTTGAGAACAATGGCTAATACATCTATCAACAGAGATACCTTATTTTGGAAATCATCTTCTTTTGAGCTTAAAGAATTTAGACCTTTTGGAGTTGTGAAGACAGAACCTACTTTTCATGCATTTGCATCAGCAACTGGTAAGCAAGATTGGCAAGCTTTATATACAAAGGAATTAGATGATATGAAGAGAGAAGATGATAATTTTGAGAAACTTGAAGCACTATTTGCTAGAAGAGTACCTAAAGGACCGATAGGAAGTAAGTATGAAGGAAAAGCACCTTTTAAATGTTTTGCATGTAATAAAATTGGTCATTTTGCATCTAGATGCCCTGAAAGGAATTCAAGATTTGAAGAAAGAGTTGGAAGATCATTTAAGCCTAACCTTGGATATCAGAAAAAATATAAGTACAAGAAAAACAAAGACAAATCATGCTACATAGCGAATGAGGAAGGCATTACTAATTCTTATGATGAACCGGCATAAGATTTTTCTAGCGGTTCCGACAATGGGAAGGAATGGGTGTTCCTGGCTATCAAAGAAAATGTTTTGGCACTGGAAGAGAATGTACCTGAAGAGAAGGAACTTTCTGCTAAAATTGAAGACAAGGATTAATGGGTAATTGGCAGTGGTTGTTCACATCATATGACTGGAGAAGTTTTCTAAAGGTGTACAGGAATTATTACAGGACATTATACAGGGAACAAGAATTAAAGACAAAATGCTCTGACCAAGACTCAGTTGATACACAACAGTAGGAGATCACTTCATACAGAAAGAAATTATGTTTTAGTTCTTTACTTTTTTGGCATTGAAGTCAAAGGGGGAGAAGACCTACAAAGGGGGAGAAGACTAATATAGAGGAAGAAGACCTGTCAGGGGAGAAGACTAAATGAAAACTGAGCAGACTACAGATTGGAAAGAAGATTGAAAAGAGGAGAAGTCTAATGTATGGGGGAGAGCATTTCAACATTTTAGAATCACAGCTATCCAAATCTTTGAAAGGTAAAATCAATTGGTTTTTCCATCAATGCCAAAGGGGGAGATTGTTGGCAATATTGCATTATAACAAACAATGAAAGATTGTTGGCATTTCATAAGGATATTGAGAAGGTTGTTGATGATTATGGATATAACTGATTAAAGATGTTTACTATCTTGATATTATTATTTTGTCATTGATATCAAGAAATTGATTTTCTAATTCAGTATGATGTTGCCTTATCTTGAGAAGTATGATATGAAGATTATAAAGATGTCGGTAAAAGACACAGGAAAGAATATGATGAATAAGGTATTCAATGGGAAACTAGTACCAAGTCAGACAATGATGAGATCATGATGTTTTAGATTGTTTTAACATCATACATATGTTGTAAATTGTGAAGGTTAATACTATACTATGTTATCAAGCAAAGAACCTAGTCGATAAACGTTAAGGTTATCGCTATCGGTTAATGAAGGCAGAATGTCTATTGAGTGAAGTTTAGTATTCACCGAGTTATAACCGAGTTGTAACCGAGCTATAACAGAATGCATTAAATGTTTGCATGCATTATTTAATAAAGGAAGCTGATAAGCTGGAACTGATTAAATGATTGGTGAGCTATGGATGAAGTTTGTTAATGAATCTAAGGCAATGGAAAGTCAGCATGAAGATCTACAGCTCGGATTGAACCGCAATACCCTGGCACAAGTTCCTAGAAATGTATGCAAGTTCCAAGGTGGGGTAAAAAATTTTCAGATCGAAAGATGCATTGAACCTGGACAAGATTGAAGATCTGATGGCTATGATTGATCATGGGAAATATGATCAAGGAGATTAAGTGGTTACCTAATTGTTTATAAATAGGAAAGTGTTGACAAACAATGTATGCGGGCAAGTGTATGCACAGGGATGCTACATAGTGATTACCGAGCACTGAAGCTTGAAGACCTGTTTGAATAACAGAGTATAGAAGCCTAGCAAATAGACAAGATTAGTTCTATGTCTAGATTATATTGAACAAATAGGAATCTTCTTTAGCATTTTAGATGTGAAGTTGCAGATAGATTTTATTACTGTTATTTTGTGAAAGTGACAGAAAATTTCTTAACCGAGTGGACTTAACAGTCTTATTTGTAAAACCCTCTAGCAAGGTGACATTCTGATTGAGTGTTTGAAATCCTTTAACAAGGTCACTTCTAATAAGGTGAAGATATTAACAGATCTGAGGGAAATCCCTTAATCGGGTCACATCTAGCAATGTGTTTGTAATCTTTAACAGGATTTGCTTTTAACCGGGCATACTCTAGAAGAGTATATTAGTGGGTTCAAAATCCCATAGTGGTTTTTCCCTATTTGGGTTTCCATGTTAAATCTGGTGTTATGAGGTTTATGATGTTTATATGCTTTTGAGTTTGCATGTTTGATAGTTTTGGTTATATTACTTATATATATGTTACCGAGGTTGAATCTGATGTTTTTATGGATGATTAAGTTTGTATGATTCACCCCCCCCCCTCATCTTATTGGCTATTGGATTTATACTTATATTAAGTATCAGAACTATCAATTGGTATCAGAGCTTTGGACTCCGGAAGGAAAATTTTAAAGGCACTTGAGTTAAAGATCCAAAGAAGTATAAGAGGGATGCACCGAAGCTGAACAAGTCAAGTTTCTCTACATGGCATAAAATGATGAAGCTACATCTATAAGGAGTTGGAGAATATGTTGTATACTATCTGAAGAATGATTTTGCTACACCGAGCACCTATCCATTGACTATGGAAGAGATAAAGGAAAAGCAAGAACATATTCAAGCAATGATTGAAATAACATCTACATTGACCGACTCAGAGTTTAATGACCTAGAAGGCTGCAATGATGCAAAGGAAATGTGGGACAAGCTCATATCAGTATATGGAGGAGATGAACATGTTCAAAGAGAAAAAGTAGATAGTCTAAGAGGACAACTTGAATCTATGAGGATGAATGAAGGTGAGAACATGACTCAGTATAGTACAAAACTAAAGGAGATTGTCAATCAAATCAAAGGAGCGGGTGGAACTATTGAAGAAAAGGATATAACAAGTAAGTTGTTGAGAACCCTTCTACCAGCTTATGAAATCCAAGTCTCTGCAATCAATGAATTGAGTTCTATACCTAATATGTCATTTTCTTTAGATGCTACTATTGGTAAGCAACATGCATTTGAGTTAAGTAATTTTGATAATAGTGGATCTTCAGTAAATAAAGTTGAATCTGCATTTAGTTCTTTTCATCTTGATAAATCTAATGATTACAATGAAAGAAAGTATAAGTACTCTGAAGGAGATCACAGTGGAGCAAGTGAAAGATTTCATAAGAACATGGAGGAAGTACACAAACTATATGAGGAGATCAGAAAGCAAGAAGAGTTTGAAGCACTACTAGGCAAAAGGTTACCGAGAGGCAAAGGTAAGTATAAAGGAAAACTACCTTTGAAATGTTTCAATTGTGACAAGATAGGACATATGGCTTCTAACTGTCCTGACAAAGATTTTACTGAAAAGAGAGATTACCGAGATGACAAACAGAAAGATAATCATTACAGAGGACACCGAGACTTCAGAAGAAGAGATAGAAAGACATGCTTAATAGCTGATGATGAATCCAATGATGATAAATTAGATGAGATAGATACAGAGGAAGTAGTTTATGTGGCTATCAAAGATGGATCAGATGAAGAAAGGTATGAAGAAAAAGCCCTAATATCTCACATAAACACTAATGATTATTGGATTATAGATAGTGGATGCTCACATCATATGACAGGAGATAAACACAAGTTTGTTATATTAGAAGATTATGATGGAGGGTATGTTAGATTTGCTAATGATGCACCATGTCCAGTGAAAGGTAAAGGATCTATAACACTTCTTGACAATGCAAGATGCAATGATGTTTATTGGGTTGAAGGTTTGAAATTCAATTTGTTGAGTGTAGCACAGAAAGGTATTGTCAAAGTTCATGACAAGAATGGAAAGTTAGCTGCTATCAGGACACAAACAAAAGGTAACACATTTCACCTTGACTCAACTCGTAACAAGTTTTTGTATGCAAAGATAGATGATACCTAGTTATGGCATAAAAGGTTTTGTCATGTCAATTTTGATAATCTGATCAAAATAAGCAAGCAGCACTGAGTAAGAGGTCTACCGAGTCTTGAAAAACCTGAGAATGCTATGTGCCAAGGATGCCAGATGGGTAAAATGACAAGATCAAGCTTTACAAGTAAGTCTTACACTTCTAAGGGAATTTTAGATCTAGTGCATACTGATCTTTGTGGTCCTATGAAAGTTCAAAGTTATTATGGTGATAAATATTTCATATTATTTGTGGATGACTATTCAAGGATGATGTCAGTAATGTTTTTAAAAGAAAAATCGGAAGCTTTTCAAATGTTTAAATGGTACAAGGCAAGAGTTGAAAATGAAACAGGAAAACAACTGAAATGTCTTAGATCAGATAGAGGAGGAGAGTTCACATCTGATGAGTTCAACTTATTTTGCAATGATCATGGTATTAAAAGACAAGTCTCTGCACCGAGAACTCCATAGCAGAATGGAATAACTGAGAGAAGAAACAGATCTATTGTGGATTGTGTCAGAACACTGATGATTGAAAAGAAGGTGCCACAAACATTTTGGAGAGAAGCAATAAGCACAGCAGTCTACACCTTGAACCGAGTTCAATTGAAGAAAGGTACTTTGAAGACACCATATGAAATTTGGTATGATAAGAAACCTAATGTAAGTTATTTTAAAATCTTTGGAAGCAGATGCTATGTTCACAAAGATGATAGAAATGGCAAGTTTGATCAGAAAAGTGAAGAAGGAACATTTCTAGGTTATTCTTCTAGAAGCAAAGCATTTAAATGTCTGATCAAATCATCTAACAAAATAGTAGAAAGTGCAAATGTGAACATTGATGAATTTGCAGAAAGAAATGATAAAGGAAATTCCAAGGAACTAGAAGACTATGATGAATTTGTCTATGTTCAACCGAGAAGACTATTGAAGAAAATGAAGAGAATATCCAATTACCAAGTGATGAAGAAGATCATACAGAGCCTACCGAGCCTGTATTAGCCAAGTATGTCAGAAGACACCATGCACCAAGTCAGATTATAGGAGATAAGGATGATCCAGTGATAACAAGGAACAAACTGAGATAGAACACATGTTTGATATCTAAATTTGAACCGAGAATAGTGAAAAAGGCATTTAACAGTGAAGATTGGACAAATGCTATGACAAAAGAGATTGATCAAATCAAGAAGAATGACACATGGACAATAATCCCAAGACCAAAGGACAAAAATGTAATCAGTACAAAGTGGATTTTCAGAAACCAGCTAAATGAAAAAGGAGAAGTCATTCGAAACAAAGAAAGACTAGTTTGCAAATATTATGCTCAAGAAGAAGGAATTGATTATGGTGAAACTTTTTCACCTATTTCTAGACCTGAAGGAGTAAGAACATTGTTGGCCTATGCTGCTTTCAAAAACTTCAAGGTATACCAAATGGATGTCAAATCTGCATTTCTGAATGGAATATTAGAAGAAGAAGTTTTTATTGAACAACCTGAAGGATTTGTTGAAGACAATAATAAACATTAGGTATGTAAATTGAACAAAGTTGTATATGGTTTGAAACAAGCGCCTAGAGCATGGTATGAAAGATTGCACTCTTATTTGATTAAGATTGGTTTTATAAGGACAAGAGAGAACAACAACATGCACATAAAGAATGATGAAAATGGAATACTGATCTCAACCATATTTGTTGATGATATTATATTTTGTGGTAATGACTCTTTATGCAAGAACCTTGGAAATGAAATGAGCAAGGAATTTGAGATGTCATTAATCGGTGAGATAAAGTATTTTATAGGTTTACAGATACTGCAAATGAAAAATGAGATTTTCATTACTCAATCCAAGTACATAAAGGAAATCTTGAAGAAATTTGGAATGGAGGATTCAAAACCAATAAGTACTCCTATGACTACCAACTGTAAATTATCAAAGAATGATGAATTTGCATCTGTTGATAAGACACTTTACCGATCCATGATTGGAAAGCTACACAGCAGACCAGACATAGCACATGCAGTAGGTACAGTTGCAAGATTCTCTACAGATCCTAAGGAAACACACATGACAACAATCAAAAGAATTTTTAGATACTTGAAAGGCACTGAGGATTATGGATTAGTATATTAGAAAGGAAATGATTTTGATTTAAAAGTCTATACTAATGCTGATTGGGCAGGCAACATTGATGATAGAAAAAGCACAAGTGGAGGAGCTTTCTTTTTAGGAGAAAGACTAGTGAGTTGGCTTAGCAAGAAACAAGGATGTGTTTCACAGTCAACAACAGAAACTGAATATGTTGCTGCAGCACTGAATTGTACCAACATTGCATGGATCAAACAACTATTGGAAGGTATAAATGAGAAAGTTACCGAGCCAGTAACTATATTCTGTGACAATACTAGTGCCATTAATATTTCAAAAAACCCTGCTATGCACTCTAAGACAAAGCACATCTCTATCAAATATCATTATCTTAGAGAAGAAGCTCAAGAGAAGAAAGTGGTGTTGGAGTATGTTAGTACAAAGGAACAAATAGTAGATATCTTCACCAAGCCACTACCAAGGGACACTTTTGAATATCTCATAAGTAAGTTAGGGGTCCTACCCCTATCTTCTACTCACTGACCGAGTTCGGTGAAAGCATCAATCCGATGACTCTATTGCATATCTTTTAGGAGTTGATGTTGCATTACACATTTTAGGATGTTTTGTAAATGTGTACAAGAATTATTACAGGACATTATAAAGGGAACAGGAATTAAAGACAAAATGCTCTAACCAAGACTCAGTTGATACACAAGAGCAGGAAATCACTTCATACAAAAAGAAATTATGTTTTAGTTCTTTACTTTTTTGGCATTGTTGTCAAAGGGGGAGAAGACCTACAAAGGGGGGGAAGACTAATATAGAGGAAGAAGGCCTATCAGGGGAGAAGACTAAATGAAAACTGAGCAGACTACAGATTGGAAAGAAGACTGAAAAGAGGAGAAGTCTAATGTATGGGGGAGAGCATTTCAGCGTTTCAGAATCACAGCTATCCAAATATTTTAAAGGTCAAATCAATTGGTTTTTCCATCAATGCCAAAGGGGGAGATTGTTGGCAATATTGCATTATAACAAACAATGAAATATTGTTAGCATTTCATAAGGATATTGAGAAGGTTGTTGATAATTATGGATATAACTGATTAAAGATGTTTACTGTCTTGATATTATTATTTTGTCATTGATGTCAAGAAATTGATTTTCTAATTCAGTATGATGTTGCCTTATCTTGAAAAGTATGATATGAAGATTATAAAGATGTTGGTAAAAGACACAAGAAAGAATATGATGAATAAGGTATTCAATGGGCAACTAGTACCGAGTTAGACAATGATGAGATCATGATGTTTTAGATTGTTTTAACATCATACATATGTTGTAATTTGTGAAGGTTAATACTATACTATGTTATCAAGCAAAGAACCTGGTCAGTAAACCCTAAGGAACCTAGTCAGTAAACCCTAAGGTTATCGCTATCTGTTAATGAAGGGGGAATGTCTACCAAGTGAAGTTTAGTATTCACCGAGTTATAACCGAGTTGTAACCGAGCTATAACAGAATGCATTAAATGTTTGCATGCATTATTTAATAAAGGAAGCTGATAAGCTAGAACTAATTAAATGATTGGTGAGCCGTGGATGAAGTTTATTAATGAATCTAAGGCAATGGAAAGTTGGCATGAAGATCTACAACTCAGATTGAACCACAATACCCTGGCACAAGTTCCTAGAAATGTATGCAAGTTCCAAGGTGGGGTAAAAAAATTTCAGATCGAAAGATGCATTGAACCTGGACAAGATTGAAGATCTGATGGCTATGATTGATCATGGGAATTGTGATCAAGGAGATTAAGCAATTACCTAATTGTTTATAAATAGGAAAGTGTTGATAAACAATGTATGCAGGCAAGTGTATGCATAGGGATGCTACATAGTGATTATCGAGCACTGAAGCTTGAAGACCTGTTTGAATAACAGAGTATAGAAGCCCAGCAGATAGACAAGATTAGTTCTATGTATAGATTATATTGAACAAATAGGAATCTGCTTTAGCATTTTAGATGTGAAGTTGCAGATAGATTTTATTACTGTTATTTTGTGAAAGTGACAGAAAATCTCTTAACCGAGTGGACTTAACAGTCTTATTTGTAAAACCCTCTAGCAAGGTGACATTCTGATTGAGTGTTTGAAATCCTTTAATAAGGTCATTTCTAACAAGGTAAAAATCCTAACAGATCTAAGGGAAATCCCTTAACCGGGTCACATCTAGCAATGTGTTTGCAATCTTTAACAGGATTTGCTTTTAACTAAGCATACTCTAGAAGAGTATATTTCTTAGTGGGTCCGAAATCCCACAATGGTTTTTCCCTATTTTGGTTTCCACGTTAAATCTGGTGTTATGAGGTTTATGATGTTTATATGCTTTTGAGTTTGCATGTTTGACAGTTTTGGTTATATTACTGATATATATATTACCAAGGTTGAATCTAATATTTTTATGGATGATTAAGTTTGTATGATTCACCCCCCCCTCTCATCTTATTGGCTATTGGATTTGTACTTATATTAAATATCAGAACTATCAGTTAGAACCTCTTTTAGGAGTATACAAGATAAATCTAATGATGTTCTTGATCTTATTCATACTAATTTGTGTGGCCCTGCTAGAGTTAAAAAATTTCAAGGTGATAGATATTTCATGCTAATCATTGATGATTATTCTAGAATGATGTGGGTTACTTTTCTAAGAGAAAATTTTGAAGCATTTGAAAAGTTTATAATATTTAATGCTAAAGTGGAAACTGAGATATGATTGAAGATTAAATGTTTGAGGTCAGATCATGGTGGAGAATGCACATCCGGTGAGTTTAATAACTTTTGTGAGAAGCATGGTATAAGAAGACAATTTTCTACTCCCCAGACACCTTAGCAGAATGGAGTTGTGGAAAGGAAGAACAAAACTATCTTGGATGTTGCTAGAACAATGATGATGGAAGCTAGTCTACCTCATATCTATTAGAGAGAAGCAAGGAGCATAGCAGTTTATACATTTAATAGAGTACATATCAAAGGAGAAACTGGTAAGACACCTTATGAATTATGGTTTGGCAATACACCTACAGTTAAGTATTTTAGAATCTTTGGTAGGAAATGTTATATCAGGAGAGATTATATCATTGGCAAATTTGATCCTAGATGTGATGAAGGCATATTTTTTTGTTATTCTAAAGAAAGCAAGGCGCATAGACGTTATAACAATAAATTGTAGAAGATTGTGGAAAGTGCTAATATCAAAGTGGATGAGATGAATAGAGGTCAAATAAGGGCTTATGATAAGGAACCAGTGGTGGAAATGATTATATCTGAATTGGTAGCACTTTTAGCGAAACAGAGTGTTGAACCAGTTACTCCCACAGTATCAAAAAATTCTACAGTAACTGAAGAACCGGGAAGAGGAACAGAGAGTTAGAGGACTCCTAGGTATGTGAGATTGAATCATTCAGAAGATCAGATCATTGGGGATAAGAACAATGGAGTGATAAAAATAAGAAGACTGGCAACTAATGAGGTATGTTTAATTTCTCAAGTTGAACCGGTATCAATTATTGAGGCATGTAAAGATGAATATTGGTGGAAATCTATGGAAGAAGAATTAGATCAAATTGAGAAGAATAACACATGGACTTTGTTTCCCCTGCCTAAAAATAAGAATGTTATTGGAACTAAATGGGTTTTAAGAAATAAATTGAATGAGGATGGTAAAGTTGTAAGGAATAAGGCTAGATTGGTTTGTAAAGGATATTCTCAGAAGGAAGGAATTGATTATGGAGAGACTTTTTCACATGTATCTAGGATTGAAGTTGTAAGATTATTTATTGCCTATGCTGCCCATAAAAACTACAAGGTTTATCAGATGGATGTTAAGTGTGCATTTTTTAATGGGGATCTTGATGAGGAAGTTTATATTGAGAAACCTGATGGTTTTTTACTATCAGATGATACAAACATGGTTTGTTGGTTAAGGAAAGCTTTATATGGATTGAAACAGGCACCTAGAGCTCGGTATGCAAGGTTGGATAAATATCTTTTGAAGCTTGGTTTTACCAAGGGTAATGCTGACATTAACTTATATTATAAGATCATTGATGATGATATACTAATTATTGAAGTATTTATTGATGATATTATTTTTGGAGGTGAAGATAAGTTGTGCATGGAATTTTCTAAAAATATGGAGAAAGAATTTGAAATGTCTATGACTGGGGAAATGAAATTTTTCTTAGGGTTGCAAATTACTCAGACTAACAAAGGTATTTTCATCTGTCAAACTAAGTATGCTAGGGAATTGTTGAAGAAATTTGGTATGGGAGATTCTAAACTGGTAAGTACTCCTATGGTTACAAGTGAGAAATTGACAGGAAAATATGTTTCTACGTCGGTAAATCTTACAAGATACAAATCTATGATTGGAGGTTTTCTTTATTTGACTCAGACTAGGCCTAGCATAATGAATGTTGTTTGTATTGCATCTAGATTTCAGAGTGATTCAGAGAGAAAATCATGAGAGTGCAGTGAAAAGGATTTTTAGATACTTAAAAGGTACATCAGAATATGGTTTGTGGTACCCTAAGGATGATGACTTTACATTATGTGCATATACAGATGTTTATTGGGCTGCATATGTTGATGACCGGAAAGGTACTTCCAATGGAACTTTCTTTCTTGGAAAGAAGTTGGTTTCATGGATAAGAAAGAATCAATCATTTACTTATTTATCTACTACTGAAGTTGAGTATGTTGCTGCTGCTACTAACTGTACACATGTTTTATGGATGAAGCAAATGTTGAAGGATATCAAAGTGCATTGCACTGGACTAGTAGTTATTCACTGTGATAACTCTGCTGCTATTGACATATCAAAGAATCTGGTATTTCACTCTAAGACAAAGCACATATCTATCAAGTATAACTTTTTGAAGGAGAAGGTGGAAGAAAATGAAGTCAGATTGGTTTATGTGAATACTAAAGAGAAGATTGCAGATATTTTCACTAAACCTTTGCCTAAAGAACCATTTGAGTACCTAAGAGATTGGTTAGGGGTTTTTGCCCCTCGAGCAGAGAACTGATTGATGCTTTTTGGCATCAGTGTGGTATGCATTATCAAAGATACTTTTTTCATTCTGGCACTCATGTGGGGATGCTACTGCTTAGGGGGAGTAGTTAGCTTTGTGATTCAATGGTTTATGTTTTTGCTTTGATATTTTTGTCAGATTTCTGGCATTGATGTCAAAGGGGGAGAGATATTGATGTGAAAAAGAAAAAATTAAGGAGTTGTATACATTCAAGGGAGAGATATATGTATAATTCAGAGCTTTACAAAGATATCATTCACAGGGGGAATTTGGTCTCTGTTTCAGAACTTCATTGTTATATCTTTATGCGGGAGATTGTTGGTTGTCTTCCATTGGGGAGACTTGTTTGGCATTTCTTGGTACTTAGATGATTTTCACATCTAGTGTTGCCATCAATGCCAAAGGGGGAGATTGTTGGCCATTTGGAGGAATTGATTATGTGTCGCATTGATGTTTTTTCATTGATGTCAACACTAGTTGTTTGGATGCTTTATCGACACCCTTCTGGTCCTGGTAGGTTGAGTAGTTTATGGTTGTTTTGGATCCAACATGATCCAGTAAACTTTGGTATGGTTTGGTTTATGGAATTGGCTTATTCATGATACTCATTTTCATATTCAGTAAGTTGGTTTTGGTTTGGTGATTGGATGCTATCCTGTTTGCTTGGAAGCTTGGCTTGCGGTTCCAGCGAGGGTTTCACCAATAAATCTTTTGTTGAAGATCTTTGATGATATGCATAAGTGGTGTTGGTGCAGATTCTAGTGGAGATTCAGTATGTTGTTGGTGGTCATGTTCGAGACTTGGCAGATGGAGATCATTGCTTTAGCGTGTGGACCTATATTGGGTCTCAGTTGATCTAGGTTCTGGACCGGCTGTTGGCAAATGCACACTCCAATGAGAAATTGTAGGTGATTGAAGGTATTGTCATTGATGGAAACCTTACAATCATGTGATACCGACAGGCAGACACAGGCACTAGCACCGACAGACTCTACACCGACATACAGATCACCGACATCAAAAGAAAGATTACTGACACCCTGCCGACAAGAATTTTGTATAAATATACTTTGCAATTAATTGTAAAATGTTTTATAAGCCGACTTGGCAGATTGTAGTATGACTCATATATGTATGAGAACATTGTAGATCATTTAGAAGATAGAGAGATGAAAGGATTAATGCAGACCTAATATGTGAATTGTAAGGCAGATATAGGATAAGGGTTTATGTATGTAGCAGAGCTTAAATCGGTACTGAATCTAGCATAGTAGATGTTGATCTGAAGCAGTACAAGACTTTAGATTAGTATGATGCATTTTGTAAGTCAGTGTGACTTCTTTGTATTTGAGCAGTGAGCTCTAGGCACTTGGCCTTCTTGCATGTGCAGGCCCTTATTGTAAGCAGTAATATTCTCTTATTGGCCAGTAAGTTAATATTGTGGGTCACAAATCCCATCGAGGTTTTTCCCACGCTGGATTTCCTCGTTAAAATATTGTGTTATGGTGTGTCTCTTATGTTGTAGTTGCTATTCTCATTTACTGCATTATTTTTGGTTTACCGGTACATAGTTTTGATATGCTTTTCATGTTTTAAGTCAATAAAATTATTATACCGGTCAAATATTGATTCACCCCCCCTTCTCATTATCTCTGAGAATCCTAACAATTGGTATCAGAGCTTGGTCCTCTATTTTCAAAAGCCTAACAACTTGAGGAAGATCTTGACACCGGTAGAGATGGAAAATTTGAGAAAGCAATTGGAAACAACTCTTTCAAACTATGATGCGGAAAAAGTAAAGAATATCAAACTTGAGGATGGTCTGAAGGTTGCACATGATATTATTCAAGGACTTCAAGAAAATTTCACTATAGCGAGGAATAAAAGAAGAGAACTTTGTGAAAAGATGCAGAATGATGAAGATTAAAAAGAAACTCTTAATCATCTGGTGAGCCAACTGAGACAAGATAATTGTACAATGAAGAATGAGATGCAAGATATGACTATGAGATTTTGTAAAGAAATTGAAGATAGAAAGAAGAATGAAGATGATTTGGCTAGAAGACTAAATGATGCTAGAAATGAAAACACAAGACTCAGTCATGAAAATGATATGTTGAAGACAGATTTGATGCATACACAAAATGACAGAACCGAACTCATGAGACAAAAAGAAATGTTGGAGAATGAACTGACTACTGCAAATCAACACAAGGAGAAATTCAAGAAAAGTTCAGAAGAACTTGTTGACATGCTGAAAAATCAGAAACCTAATGGTGATACAAATGGCCTTGGCTTTGAAATTGGTGAAAGCTTTGGTACTGCAAACAATCATGATCATAGTAAACCAGTAAGACAACCTAATGCTTACAAATTCAATGGGAAATGCTTTAACTGTAACAAGTATGGTCATAGAGAAAATCAGTGTAGATCTAGAAATTATCAGAACACTAATACACCCACCGGTTAATGTTCTTGTAGTCACATAAATCTGTCCACTTAATTAAATGAATACTTAGTATTTATTTGATTATTTAACCATCAATTAATAATTAATTAAATTAATATTTAATTAATTCATCTTAACCCTCTTCTCCTATTAATTAAATAAATTATTCAATTTATTTGATTTAATTCACTTAACCAAATTCATACCATTAATTAAATAAATAAATCATATTTGTTTAATTAAATCTTCTCTCACATTTAAATAAATTAATATTTATTTAAATCCCCCAAAATCCCACCTCTCACATTTAAATAAATAAATCATTTATTTAAATCGCCTTTATCCTCCACCCACTTGTATTTTCCTACAAAAGCAAGTTGCACAATTATTTTAAATAAATAATTTATTTAAATCACCTTTATCCTCCACCCACTTGTATTTTCCTACAAAAGCAAGTTGCACAACTATTTTAAATAAATTATTTATTTAAAATCCTATTTATCCTCACCCACTTGAAACCTTTAATGGTTTCCCTTAAAGTATTCAAACTTGATGGCTTTAAAGTCTTCAAACTTGATGGCTTCCTTCTATAGTCTTCTTAAGACTTTAATGGTTTTCCTTAAAGTCTTCAAGCCTTTAATGGTTCCCCTCAAAGTCTTCAAGCATTTTAATGCTTTATCTTCCTTTTTCTCATTTAAATAAATTAATATTTATTTGAATATTTATCCAAATACAACTTGCACACATTTATTGAAATAAATGAATTTTTATTTTAATAAAATCCTGTTTTCCCTCACCCACCAAATCCACTTGCAAAATCTAATCCCCTTCTAGATTCTTCTAACCCCTTCCTAATTAGCCTAATCCATCCCCTAATTATTGTCACATTCCTAAGCAAAATGGAGTCACTTCTCAAAGCCTAAAAGTCTTTGATAACCATTAAAGGCTTTCAACCTTCAACCACTAAATGTCTCAAAGTCTTGGATAACCTTTGAAAGCTTCCAACCTTCAACCACTAAATGGCTCAAAGTCTTTGATAACCATTGAAGGCTTTCAACCTTCAACCACTTAATCCCCAAAGTCTCCAATAACCATTAATGGTTACCTCAAACCCTCCCACATGGTTAAAACATTTGTTTTGACTCAACCTCTACCCAACCCAAGGGTCTCATCAAGCCTTTAATGCTTTGACCATGATTATCTCTTAATCATTTGCACAAAGGTTTATCCTTGCATTAACTCCTAATCCAGTGGGTAATCCTAATTTAGGCTTGACCCTTACCTTCTAGATAACCATGAGGTCTCCTCGGGCATTTAATGCCTCCAACCTCTTCTCTCAACCCAATCTTATGTTGACACTTGTCACCATTTCATTGGTGCAAATTGTGCACATGGATCCCCAACTTTCAAGCTTGACCCTTGATTAAACCTTTCAATCCTGGCCATCCATTGCTCCATTTTTCCTATAAATAGAGCCCATTCCTTCATAATCCAGATCCTGAAAACTTGTATGCATTTAGGCTATAGACATTTTTAGAGAGCATTTAGCATAGCATAACTAAAATCTTGTCTTTTTGGTAAAATCAATCATTTTAGCATCAATAGAATAGTATTTAGCTTTTCATTTCATATTTGAAGCTTAATATTAAATCTCAATCCTCCATAAGCATCCATAGTGCAAAAAGCTGCTGAGAGCTACACTCATTTGGGACTTGGAGACGAGAGGAACAAGGGAGGAACAACTATGAGCATCTTGATTAGCTATTTTATTCTATGTTTATATGCTTTCTATTTCATGCTTAATATCTCTCTTGATATGCCTGTTTAGGATAATCTTTTGTTGCTAACACTAACGTTTGTTTCTTGTGCTCTTGTGTGTGTTGCCATCAAACAAATTTTCTAATCCTTTTTGCAGAGCATCAGTTCTAAATGCAACAAAATTGGTCATAATTTAGAAAAGTGCAGAATGAATGTAAGATGTTATGTTTATGGAAGATTTGGACACTTATCTAATCAATGCAGAATGCATACTGGCATACGATATGGGAAAGCTATTCAGAAAAATAATGTGACTTGTTATGCTTGTAACAAAATTGGACATATTGCAAAATTTTGTAGAAGCAAGACTTCATCGACAAATAACAAAGGTCCTAGTTTGAAAGGTAAAGAAAAAGTTGAAGAGGTAAAGCAAGAATTCTCAAAACAATGGATCAGAAAGTCATATCAAAATGTTGATGGGAATACTCCTCCTCCGACAGAATAGAGTAACACTCCACCGGCAAGAGACTCTTCATCTAACTAAAGGAAAATCCTTTGGGGGTTTAGCAACAAACTGAAAAAAATGCTAATATACCCTCGGTTGATGGTGAGAAGTTGAGTTACTTCTTTACCGACAGATGAGTTAAGTTGCGACTTAACTGGCAAGCATTAAATGTGGTAGTTGGAGAAAATAACATTATAAAGTAAGTGTTTTGGCTCTTTTTCATTCACCGAGCATTCAAATCTTTGAGAGCGCGAAAATTCCCAAGCGAAGACATCCTTAGTTAAGAAGTGAAGTAGTTTAGCACTCATCCTAAAGGCAGATTGAGGTATTTATAACTATGGCTTCCTCATCCACTCCTAAATTTATTGCAAACCCTACTGTGATTGAAGTAATCAAGTGCCCTAGACCCGTATTCAAGCTTGTTCCCAAAATAGAAAAGAAAGATGATACCCTAGGTGCATTTTCTCAAATTCATAAGCGAGTAGTATATGCTAAAGACTGTAGGATATACATACATTGTCATATAGAGGAATTAGGAGATGATGAATTCAAGAACATGTATCAGACTATGATTTGTGATGAATCTGGAAATATCAAACCAGAACATAAGATAGTGGAAACCCTAGGTTTTACTGAAATCCTTAGTGTCCCGAATTTTCCCAAGGATATTATAAGGATTGTGCTAAGCAGAATTCATGGGGAATTATTTTGGTTGGATTCAATCCATAAGATCACAATAGAAGCAGTAAAGGCAGTAACAGGGTTACCTTCCACCGGGAGCAGTCCTGACAGAACTAAAAAGGTCTCTAATGACACAGTAATGGCCCTAACCGGCACAACATTTGACAAAAGGTCTCTAAGGGTAAATGATGTGAAGGATATCAATGTCAGATTTGTCAATATGATTTTAGGCTACAAGGCTACACATGCTAATAGGTTAAACTCGGTATCAAGCCTATGTATCAAAAGTGCATATGACATGGTAAATGATAATGCTAGAATAGATGTGTGTGAATGGCTCAAAGATGAATTAATAGACAATCTGAAGAAGATAAAGGGAGATAAGAAAGGAACCTATAGATTTGGAAATTTACTTGTATGTTTAATGTTGTACATTACTAAACAAGTACCCAGTATTGGTAGGAGAGATTTTGGTTTTGACATACCGGTAGGAAAGCAACTTTTGGATACACTAAACAACATGGGAGATAACAAGGAGAAAAACATAAATGAACATTTTCAGGCACTAAAAGCTCGAATGAAGAATAGAACAAGACTGTCACAAGCAATTATGGATAAATATCAAAAGGAAATATGTTTTGTAATTAAGAAAGATGAAATCTAGATGGAGGCAGTTGTCTCTAGGACTATCTGAGTAACTGAAATGGGATATGAAACAGATGATAACATCATAGAAACTTATGCAAAAGCCCTCCTTGAAGCACCAAAAGAACCCACTGAGAAAGTCTTTGGAAATGCAGAAACAATTGAAAGTGGAATTCAGTCAAGGAAAAGGGTTAGGAAAGTTGAACAAACTGTGAAGAAAGGAACCCGACAGGCAAAGGCTATAAAGGAAAATGTTTTGAAACAAACTAGTATCAAGGAAAGTGAGCTGGAAGGACTTCAATCGGAAGCTCATCTTTCACCTGTTGGAACTTCTTCTGAGTGATATACTGGCGGTATTCAAAAGGGTGGAAAGGAAAAGAAAACCCTCACCGACACCCTCACCCACACCTAGGAGAATCAGGCAAAAGCAACAAGTAGTAAGGCCTCCAGTAAAGAAGTTGACTCCTAAGAAGAAAAAGGTAAAATAAGACATTGCTCCACTGGATAAACTCCTTAGTGAAATAACAGATGATGGAAAGTTGAAGAACATTAGCAAACTATACAATACACTTTTCGCTGATGACAGAGAGAGCATAGGAAATAGTGTAATTTTACACTTGGATATGTACAAGAAATTTTTGATGGAAATTGTTGATGAAATACCCACTGATCTTTACAGGAGACTTGAATCTAGAAGGGTAGCTATTGTTGAGTTGGATAAGAAAATAAAATTGAGAAATTACTTGCAGTTCACCTAATGAACTCTCCTGAAGATATTGATCAATTAATCAGTGAGGCCAACCGGACTGTATTCTCAACCGGTCACCGACATGTAGCACTGATGGCAGGGAGAATGAATAAAATTTCAGAAGAGACTGCAGACCAATGGGACATATTCTTTGTTGAGAAGGAGAAATAGGAAGAACTCAAAAGACCCAAGACTATCAGAGTATATCAAAAAGACAAGGATAAGGGGAAAGGTAAGGAAGGTGGACCTCCAAACTTAAAAATAACTGATAACTTACCCCCACCTCCTTTTGATACTCCACCGGTAGAATCAGCTGACACTCAACTGGCTACAGAGAGTATGGAGACTCCTCTAGAGGATGTAAATCCTGAGTCTGAAGTTTTGTATACCATGAATATTGATACACAAGAGGTGAATATTGTGGTAGATAATGAAACCACTGAGGATAAGAAGAAAGATGTGGCTACTGAGCCACTGACTGCAGATGTGGAAATCAATATTAGCATAGAGATAGAGATACCGACAAAGGACTCTACTGAGAAACAATCAGAGAAACTGGCAATGGACAGTGCAGAGGCAAATGCGTAGAAACCGGAAGTACATTTAGAGACTACATCTGAGAAACCCGCAGTTGAGAGCTCAGAGAAACCATCTAAAGCACTAGAATAGAAACAGGTTGATGTACAAGTTCAAACAAAAACAACGCCACCGACAAAAACTAAAAAACCAAAACCTTTGCTAATTGAAATGCATACCCAAACAGATCCTCCTGAGAGAGAGGAAAGCAAGGTTATTACTAAAACTGGCAGCATGGAAATTGTAAAAATAGTTGGACAGACATCTGGTACTTCTATAGCAGAATTTCGGCCTACAAATGTAACAAAGGTCTTATTGGACTCAATAAAGAAACTCATAGAGTGTAATGCACAAGCCTATAAGGCTATTGATGATGCAATCCCCATTCTTAAATTGATAGCACCTAAGTACATTGTGGATAAGAAAGATTCTTTAGGTCAACTAGACACATTGTCTAAATACATCATCGACAACATTTTGACAGTTGATCAAATAAATGAGGACACATTTAAGGAGAAAATGAATAAAAAGAAAGAGAAATTATTTGACGAAACAATAAAGAAGTGCATGGGACATATTGGCACCCTTTTACCGGCACTAAACAAAACAATAATGGAGTTTAAGGAACTCTATAGAGATACATGCAAGACAAATGTTCTGACAACAGATATAGACAAGGAAATAAGTAAGGTACAAAAGGAGATTGACAATATGGCTGATAACCTCATCAATTCATCTGAACCATTATCAGATACAGAGCAAAAGATACACAGTCTTGAAGAAAAACTTGAGAAATTTGAAAACAAGAAAGACAAAATAAAAGGGAAGGCAAAAGACCTTACAAGAAAACTCGGCCCCAAATTGGAGTACCTCATCTCTTTGAGTAAAGAGATCTTTGAGGCACTTGTTCAAGGACTAAAGACACCGGAGGAACAAATGCATCACCTTACCGGTACTATTCAAAGGACAGAGGCTTCACTGAAAGATAGTGAAAAGTTGACTGAGAGTCTAAATTTGGTATTAGCAGAACTCTTTCAGATTGTAACCAATAGGATACAAGGATCCAGGCAGGAAACACACTCCATTGACAACAAATGACAACCTTTGTCATTGATGTCAAAGGGGGAGTAGTGAGATGAGAAAAATGATCAGAACAGGACATCATCAACTCAAGGGGAGCATGGATTTTTGACAACACAATTTTGGTAAGAAATTATTTTTGGACATCACTTTTGGACACTTTTTGATTTTTATCATGAGTGTTGCCATCAATGTCAAAGGGGGAGATTGTTGGCGAATGCACACTCCAATGAGAAATTGTAGGTGATTGAAGGTATTTTCATTGATGGCAACCTTACAATCATGTGATACCGGTAGGCAGACATAGGCACCAGCACCGGCAGACTCTACACCAGCATACAAATCACCGGCACCTTGGCCGACAAGAATTTTGTATAAATATACTTTGTAATTAATTGTAAAATATTTTATAAGCCAACTTGGCAGATTGTAATATGACTCATATATGTATGAGATCATTGAAGATCATTTAGAAGATAGAGAGATGAAAGGATTAATGCAAATCTAATATGTGAATTGTAAGGCAGATATAGGATAAGGGTTTATGTATGTAGGAGAGCTTAAACCGGTACTGAATCTAGCATAGTAGATGTTGATCTGAAGCAGTACAAGACTTTGGATTAGTATAATCCATTTTGTAAGTCAATGTGACTTCTTTGTATTTGAGCAGTAAGCTCTAGGCACTTGGTCTTCCTGCATGTGCAGACCCCTATTGTAAGCAGTAATATTCTCTTATTTTCCAGTAAGTGAATATTGTGGGTCACAAATCCCACCGAGGTTTTTCCCACACCGGGTTTCCTCATTAAAATATTGTGTTATGGTGTGTCTCTTATGTTGTGGTTGCTATTCTCATTTACTACATTATTTTGGTTTACCGATACACAATTTTGATATGCTTTTCATGTTTCAAGTCAAGAAAATTATTATACCAATCAGATACTGATTCACCCCCCCCCTCTCAGTATCTCTGGGAATCCTAACACTGGCTTAATGTAACATGTGGATTAGACCTCTCGATGTGTTTATGAGATGTCTTATGTCTTGGATATTATTTGTTTGGTCTAAGACCGATATGTTTTGTAATATGTAATTGTGTAATGCCCCGCCAGGAACCCTAAAGGAAAACAACACAACTAGGCAACTAAAGGTTGAAATATTTTTTTTTTAAAAGACTAAGTGCATTAGCTACAACCATTGCACGTTTAATAACACAGCGGAAGTCTAACATATGATTTCCTAAGGGTTACCAATGAAGATTAATTCGTAGATTATGTTAACACCATAGTTAATCCAATTACCCATTTAACTAGATAAATTAAATGCTTAAGTTAAAAACTACACATACATCTAAATTCCATAATGAAGAAATGAAAGTATTCCAATGTATCCAACTTCCATAAAACATTTTAACATAAGATCAAAGCAATTGAAATAACATACATTCCACTGACATACTATTACAATATCCACAAATACATGGCTTCCAATAATGCTACAGATTTACAAAGTTATAATATCAAGGTTACATAAAAGTCTGATACAATGACCACAAGGTCTCAACTGAACAATGATCTCAAACAAGAGCTGGTACATAAACCACAAACCAAGAAACACCAGCGAAGCCTTTCCTCGCCTGAAGATACAATCCAGAACATCCGATGGGAAGTGGCACTACCACCCAGCCATGTGATCCCGAAATGGAACCACCCCACTGTGCTAGGAGATAGTAGAAAACCCTCAAGCAAGCAAAGTAAGACAAGTACGAAAGGACTACAAGACTCTGCAAACATCCATGTGACTCAACTCACAAAACACTAGTGACTCTAAGAAGAGAGTGTCATCGCATAGCTTGATGGTTACCATGGTACAACCTCCATAGGTCTCAGCCCCCATCCTCAGGTTTCTCCTAGTAACCTCTCCCGAGCCTCTGGTTCCAACTAAGTCTCATGTGGACCCTACCAATCCTTTCGTGAAGACAAGGTGGTAAGTTTTCCATTCCAAGTCTTCTCGTAACATTATGAGCCCTGTACAAGCACTCACCTATGCACAAGGTACACTTATCTTAATTAATATTTATCTCACTCCCCCCCAATATATTATTATGTTATCACTTTTTAACCAACTTTCGATGGGTTATCCTGTCATCCACTTTGGGCACGGCCCCCGCTTGAAATCCACTCTCTCTCATAGGACACTAATAGGAAATGTCTCTCTATGAGAACTCTATGGCGAAACAAAAAGCCATAACTAACTCTGACAAAGCACAGATGAAGGATACACAATCACTAACCCAAGATTGACCATTTGGACAAACACACACAATGGCTCACATCAATAAGGTAATACAACAACACCTGACCAAGGAGAAATAATAACATAGGACACAATGATAATTCAACCAGAATTACAATGAAATTAAGCTTGACTGAAAACACCATTTACACAAGATCCTAATACAGGTAATCTTTCTTTACAACAGCCAAAAGCATAAATAACTTGCAAATAAGGAATTTTCAGACAATAAGAAAATACAACTATATTAATACAAGAAATCAATGTTGTCACTTGTCCAATAGAGTTAAATAAAATCACATAAAAATTAACCCCCTAATTATATGTTCATGATTAATTTACAAATAAACCCAATTAGATTTTATAAATAATCTAAATTAAATTCCAAATTAAAAATTATATATAATAATATAATATAATTACATATATATATATATACATATATATATATATATATGTATGTATATATACATATATATGTATATATACATATATATGTATACATACATACATATACATATATATATATATATATATATATATATATATATATATATATATATATATATATATATATATATATATAAATATAATATTATATAATTTTATCACATTAAAATATATAATAAAAAGAAGATTTAATTTTGAAATATCTTTCATTTCCAAAATAACATAATTAAAACCACAAAAAATACTATATATATATAATTATATATTTTTTTAATTAATTGTTTTTTATTTAATTATTATTTTTTTAATTAATGTTTTTTTTTAATTAATGTTTTTTTTTTATTAATTGTTTTTTTTTTAATTAGTTATTATTATTATTATTATTATTATTACAATAATCTAAAACAAGCAAATTCTATTTTCACCCAAAATTTATTTCCAATCAAATTTATTTACAGGGAAATTAATTAATACATAATATCTCCAAAATATTATAATAAAATAATTTCCCTTAACTTTTAATAATATAATAAATTTAATTAATAATTAAATTTATTTCTATAATAACTAATAATATCACAGAGTTCCATGCACAATAAAAATCTTGGCAAAATTTGTCAAAATAACTTTTCCCAATTTTCTCAAAATTTAATCTACAAACACCCAGGTAATAACTTCTTTCCACAAACTAGAAATTAACTTCAGGAATGGACTTTAGCCAAGAACAAGAAATAATCACACAGGATTTTAGATTTGACAAATATCTTAACACACACATCATTCAGAAAGAAGAAAGAAATAAAATATTTTCTTAAAACAACAATCAAAAGAAGCCACCCAACCTGGTATAGCTTTCCTGGAAGAAATCTGTAGAAGAGCCCTAATCTTTTCAACAAACTTCCAATAAATTTCTTCACCTAAATTTCTTGACTTGTTTCTTGTGTATCTAAAATAAAGACCTATTCCCCTATTTAAACTAAAATTCTAGGTTCAATAGCTTTTTCTAAAAAACCTAAATTTAGAATAAAAGTAATTTTATTTTCTTTTCTAATTTTATAACAAAAGATAAGCAATCATGTAATAATTAAAAATCATTATTCTTTCTTTTCTTTTCTCATGCAATTAATTAATTTTCTAAATAAAGAATTAAAACAATACTTTAATTCCAATTAATTAATTTTCTAAATAAAGAATTAAAACAATACTTTAATTCCAATTAATTCTTTTTCTAAATAAAGAATTAAAACAATACTTTAATTCCAATTAATTCTTTTTCTAAATAAAGAATTAAAACAATACTTTAATTCCAATTAATTATTTATTTATTCTTTTATTCTTTTATTTATTTATTTAAAATTCTAGGAAACAATAAATATAATTAATCTAATTTATTTTTCCATTTAAATAAAAATATATTTCTTATATCATGCAGCTTGCAACTTAATTTAATAATTTCTTTTAATTAACTAAATTTATAATCTTAATGCATAAACAATACAATTATGAGATAATTCCATAAACTTAATTAATTAATTAATTAAATCCACTAAAACACACACAACAGAACAAACCTCAAGCAAATACTCATAAAAAGATCAAACGACAAAATACGAAGGCTGAACTAACTGACTGGACGACCAACTGATGACACTCACACACGAGTGTAACTGAGTAAAAATAGGGTCAACTACTATCTCCTCCACTTCCATCGGAAAATATAAGGCATGCTCAGACCTGTGAAGCTAGGTGGAGATGATACCCCATACCTACCCGGTACTTGTACCTGCAATATCCTGCATCACCGAACCACACATGCATATATATACAATATAGAAAACACGACATACACACAGATGAAGGAGAATCGCGATGTTCCTTGTCTCACTAAAATGAGTGAAGGAAAATTTTCCCCTTGCATCCAATATACTCGTAAGCACACAACATATAATTACACATTGCATAGATAAAGTAAAATGTCAGTACATAGCAATAATCCATAAAATGCCATAAATCACAAATACTGAAATACTGCAAATAAATTATACATCTCATCTCCAAATAAATCATAATGTCATAAAAATCTGAATAACATATCATGGTAATGTATCCACTGAAAACAACCAATAATAAAATGTGAGTCTAATGAGTTCAAACAAGTAGGGGTAATACAAATTGGTTTATTGTTTGGTGGCTGGCTTGATTGTTTATGGTTGAGAGTTTGTATATATATGATGTAAGATCTCATTGTAGAGAATTATAGGTATAAGGTCAAGGAATGGGATATGGATATGTAATGTGCGAATAATATAATATCATTCAGACAGAGGATTTGGTCAATCATTGGAGATTGAATTGGGTTATGTAAGAGGATTTAGTCCTCTGGTATTGAGCTTAACTAGAACTGTACTCAGGCATAGGAGATGTTATCTTTGCAGTTCATTCCTTCTTCCAGATTGTAGTATGGATTTCTATGTAGTCAGTGAGACTCCTTTTGTGATGAGCAGTGCGCTCTAAGTTGTTGGCCTTCCTGCAAGTGCAAGCCCCTCAATTGTAACTCACGTACTTATTGCAGAAGTATTATCTAACTGTGGGTAGGCTTCTCATCGTGTTTCTTACCTTTATTAGGTTTTCCACGTATAAATCTTGGGGTCATGTGGATGGTATTTTTTCCGTGATTATTGTTTATGCTTAATTATTTTAACTGCTATTTTGGTATTTGGTTTAAGCATTCTGGTATTAATGTTTTGGGTTCCGATATTAAAGTTTTAATTGCTTAATGTTCTGGTAATCTGTGACAACTGATTCACCACCCCCCCCCCCCTCTCTTAGTTGTCTTCCAGTTATTTGAATTGTCTAACAACATATTCATCATCAACCATTTTGGAGAAAAGCTACATTAATTTTCGATGCAAGCATGTGTGTGTGATTAGGTTTTTTCATGTTCATGTGTTTGTCATCTCATTACATGCATTTGTGATTACATTCAAAAAGAATTGCATCATTATCATCAATTGAAGATCTGAGGTATATTTCTTTAAACATTTATATCAGTATTTGCATTATTTCATTCATGGTTGATTCCAAAACCAGGGTTTCACCTAAGGGAAAGCCCTATTCTCATCATCGTTCCCTTTCTTTCTGTGTGCAAGAAATAGGTGCAAAGTTGTACTCGAGAAATCTAACAGAGTCAACAATGGTGAATAGTGGGCTTTCGACAGTGGAAAATTCAGAGTACCAAGGCGAATTTGTACTCCCTAGTCCTAAAAAATTAAGCCAAACTTTGGAGGATAGGTTTTAGACATCTCATTTTTCTTAGATCCAAGTTGGTGGCTCTTTGGGGCATCTATATCTTACTATTTATGTTAGATCACTTCAATAATCCCTCACCTTACCCTAATTTATTAATTAATCAAATTTAACTTAGAAAGAAGGAGACTCACACCTCACAAAATTGGTAAATCAGTATTCTTTGCCTCTTTGCTAATCAAATTATAGCTAGATCTATTGGATTTACCCCCTTTGGTTAGTTTATGGTTTTATTTATTGAAACCCGGATTCCAAATTTATAGCATTATTTATATATATATATATAGGTTACAATTTCACCCATGAAGGGAAAAGGCGAATGGCAAAAAACTTTTGCAAGGGAGTATGATCGAACTAGGGTGTTCAATCGTACACCTGACATCACCAGTCTTTGAGAAAAGGTGATTTTAATTAATATTTTATAGGGTTCACTTGAACACCCCCTTCGAGAAAACCCCACTTTAACAGGTTTTTTAACAAACAATATATAAGCCCAAGGTGACAATATTTATGTCTTTTTCATCACATGTTCAGTGCTCCACAAGTTGTCAGAGCGAACCTCCTTCGTGAATTTTATTTGATGAAGCTCGTGAGAACACTACATCACCCACCACTTTAGCTCTAGTATACCAAGCACTCCAAATTCTTCTTTTTCTTATTTATAATTGCTTGTATGTTGTTTGTTTTTTGCATTTTTTTTGTTTGTTGTTAGATTTATAAATTTATTTAGGCAAGTATATATATTTTTTTGTATTCTTGTATTCTTAGATAAATAATTGCATTTTTAAATCATAGAGAAAACCTTTATAAATCTTAGGTGTTCTTAGAAAATGTTGAAAAATATTTGAAAAATCTTAGAAATTTTTAGAGAAACTTAGACAACCTTAGAAAAAAATTAGAAAACCTTAGAAAAATTTAGAAAAATCTTACAAACCTTAGAATTTTTTTAGAAAACTACAAAATTCTTGAATTAGATTAGAAAACCTTATAAAAATCTTAAAATATTTTCATTAAAATCTAGGTCATGAAGCAATGAAGTAATTAGAACTATGATAAAATAACTTAGAGAACAAGTAACTAATAGAACTAAAGTTACATGATACAAAAAATAATATAAAAAACTAGGGATAATGTGCTTGTCCTATATCCTTAATGTAATAAATGATAATTAGGCAATTATAGATTGACTTTAGAGGAAATTATAGATTAGGGTTTATAAAACTCACTTAAAAATTATGACATAGATTAGGGTTTAGGGAACTTAAATTATGGAACATGTTAGAAAATGATGATGGAACCCTTAAGTCTTTTTACACAATCTCTCTCTCACCCCTTGTCCTTTTACTCTCTCTCTCTCTCTCTCTCTCACCCCTTAAGTCTCTCTCTCTCTCACTCACCCCTTAAGTCTTTTTAGTTTCTCTATGTCTCTCTCTCTCCCCTTAAGTACTCTCTCTCTCTCTCTCTCTCTCTCTCTCTCTCTAGTGTCCCTCTCTCTCTCTCTAAGTATTTTTACACACACACACACACTCTCCCCTTCACCCCTCCCTCTCTCTCTCATAATTTTCTATCTAGACATGGATAATATGATTAATTTTCTATATATGTACTTAGGTTAGAATTTGTCATAAGTGTACCATTTTATTTCATTTAAATTTATTGTCAAATAGAAATTTTGTGTACATGCACAAGGTTAAATTGATAATGTATTCAACTTTGAAAAGTTTTAATTTTGTGTAGTTTGAGTACATGTGTACATGTTTAAATTGTACGTTAATTATTAATAAATATATATTTAATGTATGGTACTTAAATTTGTGTTATAATACATGTGTAATAGGTTAAGTAGTTCTTAATATCTAGTTTTTAAAAAGATTATAGAGTAAATTTCATGATGTCTGATCAAGGTCCACCTACACCTTAGAAGGTAGTTCCTAAGTATGGTGACATTTTTTTATACTAATTAGGAGATTCATAGGTTGAGAAGCTAGATTAGACGACCCCCACACTAATAGTGCATATAAGGATACACATCAGACTATTTTGAGGATCCTAGAACACATTAGAGAGGGCCTAGGTCAGCACACTTCATATTCCCCTCAGATCATAGATGTCATTTTTAGGCAGTTGAGGGTGAAGGTCTCGAGTGATGTTTCCTTAGATAACGTCCATCATTACATCCCTAAAGAAATTATCAAACAATATATATTTCCTTAGGTAAAGGTGAGAGCATACCAGGTGACACAGTGCACAAATGCAACAATGTCTTGCATCATATACCCTCAATTCCTTGCTACACACAGTCGTTATCCTAATAATGAGTAGATTCAATTATACTTTTCTCAACAATTGCACGTTGAGGTCCATTTGAACCTAAAAGTCAATTACCTTGACCTACCCACCTATTTTGGACATGGGCATGGAAGAGTCACAAATTGAGAGTTGATCGACAGGTGCTAGTGTACAAACATCTAGCTGGTCATAGGTTTCTTGTCAAATCACCATCCCTCACCCCCACAGAAGATCGAGTGGTCATTTCTTCCTAGAGGGAGGCAATTGAGAGAATCAAAGATGTTGTAGTTGTTGTTGCTACCATTACTTCTGATCAACTAGGAAAATATATGATGTGTCAACCACGACTTAAACCATTCACAAGCACATCATCTACTCGTGTGACCAATGATCATTATTTTATTACTGAAATATCGACACCACAAGACATAGTAGGTATCTCAGGAAGTTCTCACTAGATGTAAATGTCTCATTATTCAATAGAGGACCTCTTACATGCACATTTTTTGATTTCATCCCACCTTCATATACCATTAGATGAGGTAAGAGGTTCTTAGAGAGTCGTAGGTTGCGACATCGAGTCAGACTTTGAGACATTCACAACATTCTCATCAATATTTGGGTCAAACTCTACATTGATTCTGTCTCATCTGCATATCCCCCAACACTCATCATTCATACAGATTGTCATAGATAGATATGCAGATGCAATTGTTGTGGTAGATAAAATGATAGCAGATGATTAGACATTGGCACCTAATATAAAGGTACATATATAATAAATGATTTAAAAACATTCACTTATTTAATTTTTATCTTTTTGTAGAAATTATTTCTATTCCTAACATACACATGTTACATTACAAATTTAATATTTTTTTAGGTACAACTAGCTCACGTTACTCCCAGCCTAAGTTCAAAGGATGTGTGTAGGCAGGATTCAATTAATTCGACACCTACTAGTGGATAGGTGAATTATAAATTCTTATGTACATATGTTTTATATATATATATGCATGTGTGCACATGTACATTCTTTTGACAGTTCAAGTATGATTTTATGCATACACATGTAAATTTATTGATATTTAATGTGTTCTACTCTTTGCATGGATCTGTTGCACATGCATCAGACTAGGACTCTCACTCCAAGGATCGCTTCATTCGTAGCCAACATAATGACTAAGCTGCCACTTAGAGCACGTCCATCTACATGTTTACCTTTATATAGACTTTCTTAGACATGTTTACATGTGTCCATCTGATATGTATATAGGGACTTGATTACATCTTTTATGATACACCTATACATTTGATATAATCTATGTTTGACATTCTTGATTACATCTTTTATGATACACCTATACATTTGATATAATATATGTTTGACATTTATACATTTGATGATACATGCACATTTGTTGAGATTTGATGATGTTTTTATGTTATTTATTTGATAATGTTAATAGATGTTTATATATCTAGATTAGATGTTTATATGTTATTTATTTGATGATGTTTATAGATGTTTATATCTAGATTTGATGTTCATATTATCAATTAGATGTTTATAGATCATTTCCTAAGGGGTCTTAGGTAGATTACTTGGGGTCGATTAATCAATTTATTGTCAATTTAATCTATTTAACATTGTCAAGAACAAGATACAATAATTACATCCCCTTTAGCCATTTCAATTACATCCTCAAGTTCTAGATCCATGTCCTAATTGCATCCCCTTAATCCATTTCAATTACATCGCCAAGTTCTATCCATGTCCTAATTGGACATCCCCTTAAGACATTTAAACATCAGGTTAAACATGTTAAGATACAACAATTGAAATAGATCACAAAAGAAATTGCAATGAAAATTTCATAAAACTAAACAATATCACATAAGAAATATCATCCTCTTAAGTCGTATAATGAATTTGACTTGAAATATACCTCATTCTTGAAACTTACAAACTTAAGTGATTATAAATATATCATATAAAAATATCAGATGCATAATTTACAAACTCAACTGATTATAAATATATATGCATAAATAATTTCAATTTAAGAGGTCTTAAGGGGTCTTATGTCTTACTTGGGGTCAATGTGAGATCATGTCCTAAGGGGTCTTATGTAGATTACTTGTGGTCAATTAATCAATTTAATATCAATTTAAGTTCTAGCCATGTCCTAATTGTACATCCCCTAAATACATTTAAACATCATGTTAAACATGTTAAAATACAATAATTGAAATAGATAACATAAGAAATTGCAATGAAAATTTCATAAAACTAAACAATATCACATAAGAAATATCATCCCCTTAAGCCATATCATGAAAAGTTTAAACACAACCCTAGATATAAAGTCAATTGATGAGTTCAAACACTAATATGAGAACTAAATACTAATACCAAGTCAAGTGGTTCACCTTGCTCTTCAATAACAATTTAACATTTTCTCATGATCTTCGCAATCTAGTCTCCACTTCTAATGTCCATGTGAACATGGAACTAGATGAAGAATTGGGCTGACAACAATTACTAGGTGGCTATACTAATATACCTTGTTGTTAGTTTGATATTTAGTACAATGAATCCCATGTTGAACAATTTTGATTTGTTTGAAATATGTATGTTGCACTAAAACTGAGTCTGCATGGAAAACAACACATTCCAAGGTGAGAATTTGTAAAATATATTTCAAATGTATAATTTCAAAATTACTTTGAACCTAAGATGAAATTTTTTTTTTTAAAACAAATTCAAAATATGGATATTCAAATAATTTACACATGAATCAATGAACAAGTAAGAAACGACATTCCATCACTTGTTTTAGCTTTTGTTAACTTCTTCCTCTCAATTTGCATGAAAAATAGAGATGAGCGGGAGATGAGCGGGAGTCAGAGTTAGAGCGGGAGATGAGAAGGAGTGGGAGTTCGAGCGGCAGTTCAAGGGTTTCTTCTACAAATGGAGATGATGTAGGAGATGAAGATGGCAATGGTGGCACTTTTTTCTTTCGCCTTGTTCTTCCCCGTGCCTTGGCTCTTGTGGATCTTGCTTCCTAGTCAGTGGCGGTGTCTGGATTTATCGACTACAGATGGTGGGGGGGGGGGGGGGGGAGACCTCGGTGCTTCAGGATGCACCTCATCTTGCTCGCTTATTTGTCATGCTTTTTACGGTTCATGGGTTTCTTCCTTGGTTTTCCACTGCTCTTCTCGGTAGGTTTGGAGGTTTGTGGTCACTCTCCTTGGGTGACGGTTTTTCTATTTGACCGCTCATGCTCTCTTTCCTCTCTCCCACAGGGAGGTGTTTATGCTTGATGGTTGTTGCTCTTGTGGAGATGCTCATGGTTGAGGAAGGGGGTGTTGGGAAAGGGGTCATGCTTGGCTACAGCAGGGATATTTGGGATCCAAGTGGTTTTGCCTTGGATTCCAATGTTTATGTTCTCCTTTTGGTTCATTCTTGGGGGGCTCTTCCTTCTTCTTGGTTTTGGGTTGTGGGGCTATAGGGGGCCTTATGCCCTGTTTCTGTTTCTTCCATGTCTACCCTCATGCTCCTATTTTTGTCACTCTTTTCTCAACCATCTAGTTTATTTTCAACATTTCCTTTTGAGGTGGTCCTGTCTCATATGGAGGTTGAGATGATGGGTATTGGAAATATGCAGTTTCCTATTGAGGTGGAGATGGTGGTTGTGATTCTTGTTGGCAGAAGTTGGAGGGAGGGCTTGGAGCTTCTAGCTCTTGTTTGGCTTGGATCTCATTGTTCTCTTCTCCCCTTTTCTCCTTATTGAGGTGATGATGTTGGGGGACAACTTTTTCTCAGATCCAGGTGCTTCCTTTTCTGTTTTGGAGGATCTTTCCCTTGAGATAGGTGATTTTTTGGTTGCTGGATCTTTGCTTTCAAGCTCTTTTTTGTCTTCTCCTATAGAGGTGGAGAGTGTGGTGGTGCTTTCTTGTATGGATGCTATCTTGATTAGGCCTCTGTTTCAACTCAAGGTGGTTGAGGGTACCACCTCAAAACCCTTTGATGTGGTTCTGGGAGCCATTTCAAACCCCAATTTTAAGGTTAGGGAAGCCTTTCAAAATCCCTTTGCTTCTAGTCAGCTTGTTTTATTCGCCTTTTCTTATCTTGTTTGGATGGTAGCTGATAGTTTTCAAGGGCCCAATTCAGATTGTGGTTGTTTTTGGTTATGGGCTAGTCATGCTTTTTGATGTCTGAAGTCTTTGTCTCGGGTCAAAGGAGTTGGGAACTTCCCTATTGTTTGGCTGAGGATGTCTACTAACCCTTGTCATTTTCTCTTAAGTTTGAGGCTATAGCTTAGTTAGTGTGGCCAACATGATTTGTATTGATTATATCTTAAGTGTTTGGTTGGTTCTTTCTGCTTGTGGCAATGCGAGTGTTTGGCTGGCTTTTGTCAGCTCAGCTGTGGTTGGGCTGCTGGTTTTCATGGTTTATTCTCTATGGAAGTGATGTACTATGGGTTCCAGATCTGGGTAAAATATGAGGGTATTAGGTCCCTCGAAAACATATTGTAAGGGGTTTCAGGTCCCCTCAAAACCTGTTTTTTCCATAATTAAAAACAAATTTACATGAAAAATTCAAACTTAAATTTAATGTAAGTTAAAAAGTTGCATGTGAGATATAAATTTATACACATGTGTGTACCTTTTTTAATCAGTCCTGGAATATGGTCATAACCACTAGAAATCAAACGAATATCTTCAAATATTTCATCCTCATCTTCATCGTATGTGTCAGTAACAACTAGTGACACCAGATTCCATTCACTGGCATATCCAAGCTCTTGGTTGATGAAGTTTTCATAGTTTTCCAAAATGCAGTCACAACAAAAACATGAGTGATCCCAAGTGTACAATATCCATGGGGGATTATCTATACTCATGACAAAATGGAAAGATCTTGTCTTCTCTACCCTCTTGCATTCATGCATTGTTCTTCTATCCACACCTTGAAAATGTATACAAATGTTACATATTTAATTTCATACTAAACTTAATATTTGAAAAAAATTGATAACCAAAATAAACAAAAGATCAGATACCTAACATCTCCCAAAACACTCTATATGGATTGTATTGGTGCATTCCTAATGATGTAGGAGTGTTAGTTGATGCAAAGTGTTTCTTACACCATTCAAAAAAATCATGTGCATCATCTATATGATCTCTTGTATAATTCATTTGATGCTTTCTCAGAGCACATTTGATACAAGCTCCTGCACCTCAAGTTAACCCTTTCCATGCCCACTCTCAAAGAAAATCCAAATATGTGGGATGTTGTCATTTCAGTGAAATCTACATAGTGCATAAAATGACCTTGATGATTTGAATTGTGATGTATATCCATCAAACCAAACAAAATGCTTAAATCAATTTTTATGCCTCTATTTGCCAAATATTCAAAAAACTTCTTAAAGCAATGTTCTACAAAATGTGTGTCATGCTCTTTATCATCACTAATATAATGACTCGTACTTCAAAAGTACTGTCAAGACCATCCAAATCCAATTGTGCATGTCAATATCACATATGCACTATAATTGTGATCTTCTTTGAAAAGTAATAATCTGATTGAATCTCTTTTTTATGTGAAAAAGAGTAATATTATGTGAAGTCAACTACTAATAAAATAGTTCCAAGTGGGAACATGTGTCTTAATTTCTGAAAGTGTTGTGCTTGCCACTTGGCCAAAAAACCATGACGTATGTACGATTGTATCAATTTTAAAAAAAATCCATAAATGTTCCAACAGGTATCTCCTATTCTACTCAATCTAACCTTGTGGATTCTTTACCAAATTTTGTTTCAAAATTTTTGTACTTGTAACTCTTGCAATTACCATCTTTGTCATGTCAGTATCTTTGTTTCTCAAAGGCAATTTAGCTAAATCACCACATGATTCACAAACTCCTTTTATGCAATCTATTTGAACGATTGCATTATCATCTTATTTATCACATAAGATGGATGCTATGAATTGACTTGTTCTCTTAGGAGGAGAATTTTGAAAACCATTAGTTTCTTCTCTAATCTTTTGAAACACCTAATAGTAGAGATCAAATTCAATATGATAACGACAAAAACAAGTTTCAAAATCTTTGTTTATCTTCTCATAACATGGCCTTAACCTTTCAAACATGTTTGTCCAAACTTTATATGAGTATTTCAATTAGAAAGTATCACATACAATTCATGTTTTGTTGTGTCTAAGCAATGTTTTACATGGAGATCATAACAATCTGGCCCAATCCTACATTTGATAACATCTCTACTATTTGATGAAGGACGAGTATTATCATTCCAAAAATCTAAGACCAAGTTCCTAAAAACATCTTCAATCTTGTCAAAACAAGGAGCTCTACGTATAATTGTCCAATTCCCTTTTGAAGTATTATCATCCAAAACCTTTCTCCTTTTCACATAAATTGATATTGTCTTTCTACTAAAACCAAACTTAGTTGAAAGTGAAGAGATTATATTTTTTGGGGCAAAAATTCATTGTATAGATGTCAACATCACTCTTCTTGACATGGTCTTATCTGGTGATCGATATTTTCCCAATGGAAACCAAACATTTCTTAACATTTTCAACAATAGCTTTTTGTAGTTGAGAACGTTTCCTCTTTTTAATTGTTGTATCTATACCCACCAACTTTAATTCCTCTTAAAACTCATTATGAACAAGTACAATTGATAACTGTTGGGCTTTATCTAGTGTATCAAGATTTTTGAAATCAGAAATTATTTCCTTTGCACTTTTATTCATTGACCCCCTTTTAGAATGTTAGGGCATTCACTATAAAGTTTCAATTGCTTCACATCCATTTTGAGTAAATGATCTAAATTTATATAAGAAATGTTTCTCCTCACCTACTTAGCTAGATTCACAATATGCTCATCCATACCAATAGAAGGAAGTGATCTTGACCACTCTCCAACCTCCATTGTTTGGACTTGGGCCTCCTCCCTATCTTCAACTATGTATTCTTCAACCTCTTTTGCTCCAATATCCAAATTTTCCTCAACTCCTACTTGATAACTTTCTTCTTGTCCAACTTATTTTATACACAAATGTTGAATATATGTGTGTGTGTGTATATGTGTAAGAGAAACATAGAGAGAGAGGGAGAGGTCCTAAGAAGACTTAATGGGAGAGACTAAAAAGACCAAGCACTTCAAACAAGACTCTCTTTAATGCATCAATTCCAAATTTTTGTTAACCTAAGATAGCACAAACACTCAACTAGCTAGATAATAAATAATAATTAGGATAAAATAACTAAATAAATAATATATATTTATTTGATCAAATAAGGACAATTTTAGGTACATGATACATGCAAAATTAAATAGAAAAGTAAAGATGCATACCTGCTTCAACTCTATAATATCTTTGCATTCTTCATTCTTGATCTCTTTGTTCCATCTCAAGTGAATACTTTCATGAAGTCTTATTTTCCCTAGTCTTTTTATTTCCCATCTCCTTCCTTTGAAATTAGACTTTACACCATCATATGCTAGAGAATATATTCCCCCAATTCAAAATTAAAGCCACAAACCAGCCTTGCGAACTTCATTTATCCAAGCTACTCCAAAATCCATTCCAAATTCTTCTTCTACCACATATTTTGATGATGATTGGAACTCTTTAGACTTCAACCCATATGATCCAATTGAATTTTAGATTGAACCTTCTCATCTTGACATTTCAACACCCAATAAGAATCCTACATTTGATTTAGGAAAACAGTATGGAGTTGGCTTTAAACTTTTTCTAAATATGGATACAATGAACATGGTTTTAGGATGTATGGTTCAAAGTATTGAGATTCACAAGAAATATGTATCCAACCGCCTCCTTTACTTACATCCCCTCCTCCATTGTCTAATACATGTATGCCTTTTTCTTAAAAAGAGAGAGGGTTGCTTCTTACTCCCGACTTTTCATCTAAACAAGAGAGTATCATTTTATTACTTCTTAAAGCCAACTTTCTTACTCTCCCTATTCCAAAATGAAAAAAAAATTGTAAACATAATCAAGAAAATCTTTCTTTTTGTGTGTATCATCAAATGTATGGCCATCCCAATAATGAATGTCAAGCCTTGAACCATAAAATTCAACAAGTTATCACATTTGGTACCATTCAAATGACAAGTGACAATGAGTTGCACCATTTTCTCATCTCTTTTAAATAACACTTACTTTCCTATTATGTTTCTCCTAACTATGACTGTTGACCATTTGGTAGAATTGATTATGTGTTGCATTGATGTTTTGTCATTGATGCCCACACTCGTTGTTTGGATGCTATAACGGCACCCTTCTAGTCCCGATAGGTTGAGTGTTTTTAGGTTGATTTGGATCCGACATGATTCGGTAGGCTTCGATATAGTTTGGTGATGGAATTGGCTTGTTCATGATACTCATGCTCATATTTGGTCAGTTGGTTTTGGTCTGGTGATCGGATTCTATCCTACTTGCTTAGAAGCTTGGTTTCTGGTTCCGGCGAGGGTTTCACCGGCAGAGCTTTTCATGAAAATATTTGATGAA
Organism: Cryptomeria japonica; assembly: GCF_030272615.1. NCBI lineage: Eukaryota > Viridiplantae > Streptophyta > Pinopsida > Cupressales > Cupressaceae > Cryptomeria > Cryptomeria japonica. The sequence goes on from NC_081413.1 coordinate 708,177,263, forward strand.
TTGCATAAGTGGTGTTGGTGCAGCTTCTGGTGGAGTTTCAGGATGTTGTTGATGATCATGTTCGAGACTTGGAGGATGGAGATCATTGTTGTAGTGTGTGGACCTATATTGGGTCCCGATTGATCTAGGTTATGGACTGACTTTAATGTAACATGTGGATTGGACCTCTCGATGTATTTCCAAGATGTCTTACGTGTTGGATATTATTTGTTTGGTCTAAGGACGACATGGTTTGTAATTATGTAATTGGTTTATTGTCTGGTGGCCGACCTGATTGTTTATGATCGAGGGTTTGTATATATAAATGTAAGATCTCATTGTAGACCATCATGGTTATGTTAGAGGTCATGGTCAAGGAATGTAATGTGCGAATAATGTAATATCATTCAGGCAGAGAAGTTGGTCGACCATTGGAGATTGAATTGGGTTTATGTAAGAGGATTTAGTCCTCCAGTATTGAGCTTAACCAGAACTGTACTCAGGCATAGGAGATGCTATCTTTTGTAGTACAACACTTATATAGATTGTAGTATGGATTTCTATGTAGTCAATGAGGCTCCTTTTGTGATGAGCAGTGTGCTCTAGGCTGTTGGCCTTCCTACAAGTGCAGGCCCCTCAATTGTAATTCATATATTAACTACAGAAGTATTATCTGACTGTGGGTAGGCTTCCCATCGTGGTTTTTCCCTTTACTAGGTTTTCCATGTACAAATCTTGGTATCATGTGGATGGTATTTATTATGTGATTATTATTTATGCTTAATTGGTTTAACTATTATTCTGGTATGAATGTTTTGGGGTCCGGTATTAAAGTTTAAATTACTAATGGTTCCGGTAATCTGTGACAATTGATTCACCCCCCCTCTCAGTTGTCTTTCGGTTATTTGAATTGTCCAGCAATTGGTATCAAAGCTTTGGTCCTCTTTGCAGAAAGATTAACCACTTGAGGAAAATCCTATGGCAGCTAACAATTCAAGTTCATCCAGTTCTTCTGGAGCTATCTTTTGGAGGGATATTTTGAGGCTTGATGGAACAAATTACATAGTATGGAAGATTCAGATGGAGACTCATCTAAGATGTCTTGGCAAGGAGATTTGGGAGATCACACAGAATGGTGTCACACCTTATAATCCGGGGTCTGACAATCCTCCTCCGGCAAATCTGGACAAGGAGCTTGAGAATGATTGTAGAGCAAGAGAAGCCCTCTTGTGTGCACTTTTTGATCAGCAAATAATGGGATTAACCAACAAATCATTTGGAAAGGATATATGGGATAAGTTGGAGACTCTTAATGAAGGTGACCCTATAGTGAAGATTGCTAAACTTGATGGTTACCGGGTGAGATATGAAAACCTGAAGATGGAAAAAGATGAAAGGATTAATACATTCATGGAAAGGGTAAATGAGATTGTTATGGGAATTCAATGTTGTGGTGGAACTCTGAGCGAAGATGAAATTGTTTCTAAAGTCCTGAGAGCCCTAGCACTGGCTTACAAAATGAACGCTACTGCTATTAGTGAGTTGAGAACAATGGCTAATACATCTGTCAACAGATGTACTTTGGTTGGGAAACTATCTGCTTTTGAGCTTGAAGAATTTGGACCTTCTGGAGTTGTGAAGTCTGAACCTGGATTTCATGCATCTACATCTGCAACCGCTAAGAAATACTGGAAAGCTTTGAATGCAAAGGAATTAGAAGATATGAAGAGAGAAGATTATGAGTTTGAGCAACTTGAAGCACTATTTGCTAGAAGAGTACGTAAAGGACTAGTAGGAAGTAAGTATGAAGGAAATACACCTTTTAAATGTTTTGCATGTAATAAGATTGGTCATTTTGCATCTAGATGTCCTGAAAGGAATTCAAGATTTAAAGAAAGAGTTAGAAAATCATTTAAGCCTAACACTGGATATCAAAACAAGTACAAGAAAAACAGAGACAAACCATGCTACATAGCAGATGAGGAAGGCATTACTGATTCTGATGATGAACCGGCAGAAGACTCTGCTAGTGGTTCCGACAATGGGAAGGAATGGGTGTTCATGGCTATCAAGGAAGATGTTCTGGTACTGGAAGAGAATGTACCTTAAGAGAAGGCACTTACTTCTAAAATTGAAGACAAGGATGAATGGGTAATTGGCAGTGGTTGTTCACATCATATGACTAGAGATAAAGGGAAGTTTCTATCTTTGCAAGAATTTGATGGCGATCTAGTTAGATTTGGAGATGACAAAGCATATATGATCAAAGGAAAAGGAACTATATCATTGGATGGTAAGAACAATACTGACAATGTTTATTATGTTGAAGGATTAAGGCATAATCTTTTAAGTGTAGGAGAATTGGTAGAAAAGGGATTTCAATTACAGTTCAATGATGGAAAATGCAAAATCATTAACAGATCTGGTTTGGAGATTGCAACCAGTACACAAACAAAAGGTAATATATTTCATTTGAACTTCAGTGAGAAGACATGTTTGATTACACAAATTGATGAGAGTTAGTGATGGCATAAAAGGTTGTGTCTTGTGAATTTTGATTGCAATGTGAAGATCAGTTCAACTAAGGCTGTTAGGGATATACCTAAGATTATGAAGTCCTATAATCCGGTATGTAAAGAATGTCAAATGGGTAAATAGGTCGGAACCTCTTTTAGGAGTATACAAGATAAATCAAATGATGATCTTGATCTTATTCATACTGATTTGTGTGTCCCTTCTAGAGTTAAAATTTTTCAAGGTGATAGATACATCATGCTAATCATTGATGATTATTCTAGAATGATGTGGGTTACTTTTCTTAAGGAGAAATCTGAAGCATTTGAAAAGTTTAAAATATTTAAGACTAAAGTGGAAACTGAGACAGGATTGAAGATTAAATGTTTGAGGTCAGATCAAGGTGGAGAATTTACATCTGGTGAGTTTAATAACTTTTGTGAGAAGCATGGTATAAGAAGACAATTTTCTGCTCCCCGGACACCTCAGCAGAATGGAGTTGTGGAAAGGAAGAACATAACTATCTTGGATGTTGCTAGAATAATGATGATGGAAGCTAGTCTACCTCATATCTACTAGAGAGAAGCAATGAGCACAACGGTTTATACATTCAACAGAGTACATATCAAAAGACAAACCGGTAAGACACCTTATGATTTATGGTTTGGCAATACACCTACAATTAAGTATTTCAGAATTTTTGGTAGTAAATGTTATATTAGGAGAGATGATATCATTGGGAAATTTGATCCTAGATGTTATGAAGACATATTTCTTGGTTATTCTAATGAAAGCAAAGCATATAGATGTTATAACAAGAGATTGCAGAGAATTGTGGAGGGTGCTAATGTCAAAGTAGATGAGCTGAAGAGAAGTCAAATCAGAATTTATGAGAACCGACAGTGGAAATGATTATATCTGAACTGGTAGCACCTTTACCAGAACAGAGTGTTGAACCAGTTACTACAGTAGTATCAGAGAATTCTACAATAACTGAAGAACATGGAAGAGGAACAGAAAGTCAGAAGACTCCTAGGTATGTAAGATTGAATCATTAAGAAGATCATATCATTGGGGATTAGAGCAATGGAGTGATGACAAGAAGAAGACTAGTAACTAATGAGGTATGTTTAATTTCACAAGTTGAACCGGTATCAGTAATTGAGGCATGTAAAGATGAATATTGGTTGAATGTTATGGAAGAAGAATTAGATCAGATTGAGAAAAATAACACATGGACCTTGGTTCCCCGGCCTAAAAATAAAAATGTTATTGGAACTAAATGGTTTTTTAGGAATAAATTGAATGGGGATGGTCAAGTTATAAGGAATAAGGATAGATTGGTTTGTAAAGGATATTCTCAGAAGGAAGGAATTGATTATGGAGAGACTTTTGCACCTGTAGCTAGGATTGAAGTTGTAAGATTATTTCTTGCCTATGTTGCTTATAAAAACTACAAGGTTTATCAGATGGATGTTAAATGTGAAATTTTGAATGGGGATCTTGATGAGGAAGTTTATATTGAGCAACCTGATGGTTTTTCATTATCAAATGATACAAATATGGTTTGCGGGTTAAAGAAAGCTTTATATGGATTGAAACAAGCACCTAGAGCTTGGTATGCAAAGTTGGATAAATATCTTTTTAAGCTTGGTTTTACTAAGGGTAGTGCTGACAGTAATTTATATTATAAGATCATTGATGACAATATAATGATTATTGAGGTATTTGTTGATAACATTATTTTTGGAGGTGAAGATAAGTTATGCATAGAATTTTCTAAAAATATGGAGAAAGAATTTGAGATGTCTATGATCGGTGAGATGAAATTTTTCTTAGGTTTGCAGATTACTCAAATTGACAAAGGTATTTTCATCTGCCAAACTAAATATGCTAAGGAATTGTTGAAGAAATTTGGTATGGGAGATTCTAAATCGGTAAGTACTCCTATGGTTACAAGTGAAAAATTGACAAGAAAATATGTTTCTGCACCAGGTAAATCCTACAAGATACAAATCTATGATTGGAGGTCTGCTTTATTTGATCCATACTAGGCTTGACATTATGAATGTTGTTTGTATTGTTTCAAGATTTATAAGTGATCCTAGAGAAAATCACGAGATGGCAGTGAAAAAGATTTTTAGATACTTGCAAGGTACATTAGAATATGGCTTGTGGTACCCTAAGGATGATAACTTTACTTTATGTGCATATACAAACGTTGATTGGGCTGGAGATGTTGATGACCAGAAAAGCACTTCAAGTGGAGCTTTCTTTCTTGGAAAGAAGTTGATTTCATGGATCAACAAGAAACAGTCGCGTACTTCTTTATCTGCTACTGAAGTTGAGTATGTTGTTGCTGCTACTAACCGTACACAAGTTTTATGGATGAAGCAAATATTGAAGGATATAAAGGTGGATTGTGATGCACCGGTAGTTATTCACTGTGATAACTTTGTTGCTATTGATATATAAAAGAATCTGGTATTTCATTCTAAAACCAAGCACCTATCTATAAAGTATATCATTTTGAAATAAAAAAGTGGAAGCAAATAAATTTAGATTGGTTTATGTGAACACTAAAGAGCAGATTGCAGATATTTTCACTAAACCTTTGCCCAAGGAATCATTTGAGTATCTAAAAGATAGATTGGGAGTTTCTGTCCCTCCGGTAGAGACTTAATTGATGTGGTTTGGCATCAGTCCGACATGCATTATTAGAGATACTATTCATTTCGGCACTGATGTGGGATGCTACTGCTCAAGGGGAATAGTCAGCTTTGTGATTCAGTGGTTTATGTTCTTGCTTTGATATTTTTGTCAGATTTCTGGCATTAATGTCAAAGGGGGAGAGATATTGATGTGAAAAAGACAAAGAAAGAAAAAGAAAAAGTCATAGGGGAGAGATATGAATAAAAAAAGTAAAGGGAGAGATATTGACATTCAGAGCTATATGTAGGAGATTGTTGGATGTCTTCCATTGGGGGAGACTTGTTTGGCATTTCTTGGTACTTAGATGTTTTTCACATCTAGTGTTGCCATCAATGCCAAAGGGAGAGATTGTTGGTCATTCGGTGGAATTGATTATGTCTTGCATTGATGTTTTTTCATTGATGTCAACACTAGTTGTTTGGATGCTTTACCGACACCCTTTTGGTCCTGGTAAGTTGAGTGGTTTTTGGTTGATTTGGATCTAGCATGATCCAGTAGACTCCGGTATAGTTTGGTGATGGAATTGGCTTGTTCATGATACTCATGCTCATATTTGGTCAGTTGGTTTTGGTCTGGTAATCGGATGCTATCCTTCTTTCTTAGAAGGTTAGTTTTTGGTTTCGGCAAGGGTTTCGTTAGTAGAGCTTTTGATGAAGATCTTTGATGAATTGCATAAGTGGTGTTGGTGCAGCTTCTAGTGGAGTTTCAGGATGTTGTTGATGATCATGTTCGAGACTTGGCAGATGGAGATCATTGTTGTAGCGTGTGGACCTATATTGGGGCTTGGTTGATCTAGGTTATGGACCGGCTTTAATGTAACGTGTGGATTGGACCTCTCAATGTATTTCCAGGATGTCTTATGTGTTGGATATTATTTGTTTGGTCTAAGGCCGACATGGTTTGTAATTATGTAATTGTTTTATTGTCTGGGGGCCGACTTGATTGTTTATGGTTGAGGGTTTGTATATATAGATGTAAGATCTCATTGTAGATCATCATGGTTATGTTAGAGGTCATGGTCAAGGAATGTAATGTGCGAATAATGTAATATCATTCAAGCAGAGGAGTTGGTCGATCATTGGAGATTGAATTGGGTTTATGTAAGAGGATTTAGTTCTTCGGTATTGAGCTCAACTGGAACTGTACTCAGACATAGAAGATGCTATCTTTTGCAATTCAACACTTCTCCAGATTGTAGTTTGGATTTCTATGTAGTTAGTGAGGCTCCTTTTGTGATGAGCAGTGCGCTCTAGGTTGTTGGCCTTCCTGCAAGTGCAGGCCCCTCAATTGTAATTCACATACTTACTGCAGAAGTATTATTTGACTGTGGGTAGGCTTCCCACCGTGGTTTTTTCCTTTACCAGGTTTTCCACATACAAATCTTGGTGTCATGTGGATAATATTATTCTGTGATTATTGTTTGTGCTTAATTGGTTTAAATGTTATTCCGGTATCAATGTTTTGGGTTTCAGTATTAAAGTTTAAATTGCTAATGGTTTCGGTAATTTGTGACAACTGATTCACCCCCCCTCTCAGTTGTCTTCTGATTATTTGAACTGTCTAATAATGACATGAATAGTTCTATATGGGGACTCTTGGTGCTTCTTGGTGGTCTCTATTGGTGGTACTTGTTGGCAGTTTCGAATATCCAAAAGTAACATAACATAGAGATGTATGGAGTATATCATTGATCTAACTGTTGGCTTGTTGTTGGTATGGATGTTGGTTCGAAAGTGACATGATACACATGTGTCATGTGATATTGGTTGAATTTGGATGTTTATCTTTTTGCTTGGTTTGAAAACTGTGCAACTATCTTTAGTGACTATTTTGGTGACTGGTATCTTTGTCTGATTGTACCGGATATGTATCATATAGATTTGAAAGTTGAAGTACAATGGTTATAATAGACCGATCCCCTTATATATTAGTTTTCAAATGAACATATGTTTTACCACGAGAGCTATCTATGTTTCTGATCAAAGTTTGCCTGGTTTCAAAAGGTTGCAGAGGAATGTGTTGCATTACTCGTCTTGCTAGTATTCTAAGGATGTTGTGGATCATTAGATTATGTTGCTATCACATTGTTCTTTCTTTGAGGTGGTCCGCATATCTTATTTTTGGGTCCAAATTAAATGTTTAGGTGAGATAGATTGATATGAGATGACTTATGTGTCTTTGGCTTGTACAGTTGGGTGTAGAACCTTTTTGGAGATAATTAGAAGGTGTGTCGACGTGGTGTGAATCTTCACACATCTCTTTTGCCTTCCAAATGTAATGTTTTGCATCAATGATGCATATACACCCTCCATCTTTATGCCAACCTAATAGAGGTTATTGAACATGATGGTGCAGGGCACCCTCTTGGTTTTGGATTTATTTTGTTGTTTGTGTATTGGATAGGTGGTCTTAGATCCTAGGATGGTGTTTTGGATCAGTTTGGATCCTATGGATGTAATAAAGAACCCATTTGTAATGCCAATTGGCTCTAAGGTCATTTATAAACCTAGAGACCAGATTAGGCCATGGGGTTCATATAGTATAGGAAGCATGTTAATAGGTTGTCTTAAGTTGTTTTAGGCCTAGGATAGGTCTACAAATTCCATTAGGGACATTGGCATGTCAAAAGTGTCAAAAATGCAAAATTGTCAAAAGTTGAAAAATTGCTAAGCAACATTTTCCACTGATTGGGAAAAGATGTTCCAACTGCCATAACCAATTGAAAAATGGTTGTAGTTGTTGGGGGAAAGTCTATTTAGGCCTCTAAGATCATACATGTTGGTGTTGGATGAAGCATGTAAAGATTTGGTGGTTTGAATAACAAGAAACTCATATTTTACCCAATTTCCATTGTTTTTCGTATTGTACGATCTGACAAAGGATTTACTTACATGGAAGTTTGAATTTTTTGGATTGTAGTGTGAGTGCAGGTTCGAATGCGAGCGATTTGACTCAAATTGATAGAGTTTGGAGCGAGTTGTGGGCAGTTTGCCAAAAACTGTCATTCTAAGACCCAGTTCATAGGGTTTCACCAAAGATGTGGCCCTAACTTGCAAATTCCTTTGTGGAATTCAACGGCCTCTTCGAAAATTCAAGTTATGGGTGTCTACACTGATATTTCCAAAGGGTGGAATCTAGGAGTGAGGGTTGGTGTGGTTGCCACCAAAACCTAGGCTAAACAAGACAATATGTTTAGTCTAGCCTACAAGGAGAAATGAACAAACAGTCACCTAGGGAGTGTTTAGTGACCGGTCTAATGGTGGATTGGATCTATTATAATCCTAAGGAACATGTCCAAGTGGTGATTTTTGTTCTGCAACCCCATCCTCGGGTAGTTTCTATGGAAAATAGGCCTAATTAGGCCTATTAGGTCTGCAAACTCAGTGGGTTCTTAGGGGTGCTGGAGCAGAGTCAAACCTCAATCTCTTAGGATTGGATGTAAAGTCCAAAAGCGTATTCAAATCTAGAATTTTTTCCTAGAGTTTTTTGGGAGAATGTTGAATGATTTGGGAAATACCGATCTGGCAGGGCTAGTAGGATTAGGCCTAAATAAGGGTTTCTTGACCCAGGTGCAAAAGGAGACTTCTAAACTTGGTTAGGAGGCTAGGATGAGTGAACTTCATTTTTAGACATTCCAAACCCTCCTAAGGAAGTGCAGTAGGTGACTAGTTGCATTGGTGTGTGTAGAACCCTAGTTGTGGGGTTGTAATAGGCCTTAGACAAGGCATAGAGGGGTGATTTTAGGTCTTCTTACCTTCTAGTTGCCCACTCTACATCATGTGTTATCAGAGCCATAAAGGTTCTTGAGGATGGAAGAAGAAGATTGAAAAGATGTCAGAAGGAGAAGACACTAGTGATGGGAGAAGGATGACCAACGTTGAACAAGCCAAGTTGGTAAGAGAGCAAGCAACAACAAACAAAGAGATGAGAAAAGAATTGGATAAGTTGAAGGGTAAGATGGACAAGAAGCAAGGAGACTCTGATGAAGAAGAAGGGAATGATGATGATGCTCTTTTGCAGGCAAGAGAGAGGATACCTACAGATCAGAGAAGTTTCCTTGAATCCCTTGAGAGAGTAGGTAGCAGAGATGACAAAGCAAGCCTACCTATGTTCACTAGGAAGATGAACCCAAAGGAAGTCATGGATTGGTTGGAGGCCTTAGAGAACCACTTTGAGTGTGAAGATGTGCCTAAGAACCAAAAGATGAAGACTACTAAGTCTAAGATGAAGGGATCCACCCTTAGTTGGTTGAACTTCTTGCAAAATGAGAGAGCAAAAGAAGGGAAGAACCCCATCTCATCATGGAAGAGGATGATTGCAGAGGTAAAAAATCAATTTGTACCTGAGGATTATGAAGTGACAATGCACAAGAAGTTGCATAGCCTAAGACAAAAGGATTTAGATGTGAGTGGATACACCGAGGAGTTCCACAAACTGTCCTTAAGAGCAAAGGTACCAGAGAGTGAGAAGCAAAAGTTAGCAAGATACAAGAATGGCCTCAAGTAAGCCATTCAAGATGAACTAAGTCTCTTTAATCCTAAGATAGTTCATAAATGCTATCAAATGGCATTAATAATTGAAGAAAAGTTCAGAAGAAAGGGAGACCAACAAGGTAGAGGAAGAGGAGGAAACTTTAGAGGAAGAGGCAGATTTGGTGGAAGAGGAACATCTCCTAAACCACAAGGAGACTCAAGTAATCAGGAATCAGAAGGAGAACCAAGTCACATGGGTAGTTTCAGAGGAAGAAGACCAAATGGATGAGGTAGAATTTGAGGTAGAGGAACCAATGTGTTCATCAGTAGGTGTTTCACATGTAATCAAGTTGGCCACCAATCATTCAAATGTTCAGAAAAACAAGGTTCTAACAGTCAAAGTGGAGAAAGAAGAGTTTGTTTGGCACAAGAGGAGGACACCCAAAGTGTGAAATAACCTTCAAGACATGCAGATTCGAAGCAAGGGGAGTGTCTAATGTTCAAAAGGACCCACTTAAAGGTACCAACCATCAAGGAGCCACCACAAAGGAAGTCATTGTTTAGAACTACTTGCAAAGTAAGTGGAAAGGTAAGTAGAGTCATTGTGGACTCAGGGTTAACGGATAATCTTGCTTCAAAGAGATGGTTAACAAACTTGGATTGAAGAAACATCCTCACCCCTACCCCTACAAAGTCTCTTGGTTGAGCAAAGAGAAGCAAGCCTTGGTAAGTGAACAAGTTTGGGTTGATTTTCAGATAGGTGAATATAGAGACAAGATTTTGTGTGATGTTGCAGAGATGGATGTTTGCCTTTTACTCCTAGGGCGACCATGAAAATATGATGTAGACTCAAGGCATGATGGGAAGAAAAATGTCTACAAGTTCACCAAAGATGGTGTGCAATACACTATGACCCCACTACCGAATGATGGTAAGGACAATCATGTTGTCACTAGTGTCATGTTAGTAGGTAGGGAGGACTTTATGCAGACAGTCAAAGAGAAGGATACCCCATGCTTTGCCATAGTGGTGAAGCCAAGAGAAGAAGTGAGGAAGAAAGAGGAAGACAAGGTACAAGAGAGGACTGTAGGTCCTAGAGAAGTGAAAGAGTTGTTGGAAAGATACAAGGGTATAGTTGTAGGAAGCAAACCAGAGACCCTGCCACCTTTCAGAGATGTAAGTCACTACATTGACCTCATATCAAGCTCAACATTGCCCAACAAAGCAGCATATAAATTGACCCCCGATCATACTGAAGAACTTGCAAGGCAAGTACATGAGTTGTTAGAGAAAGGATTCATAAGGAAGAGTATTAGACCTTGTGTTGTCCTTGCAGTATTGGTCCCAAAGAAGGAAGGTGTATGGAGATTATGTACAGAATCAAGAGCCATAAACATGATTACAATCAGGTATATCCCTATGCCTCGGATAGAAGACTTGATGGACTGTCTAGCAGGGGCCGAGTACTATTCTTAGGTGGATTTGAAGAGCGGTTACCATCAAATCAGGATAAGACAGGGAGATGAGTGGAAGACATCCTTCAAAACAAATGAAGGACTTTATGAATGGTTGGTTATGCCATTTGGCCTCTCAAATGCTCCTAGTACATTCATGAGACTCATGAATGAAGTCTTGGAACCCCTTATCAATCATTTTGTTGTTGTGTACTTAGATGACATTTTGATTTTTTGCAAGAGTGGGGATGAGCATCTAATGCATTTGGATTTGGTGTTGAAAAGGTTGAATGAAGACCAGTTGAAGATCAATTTGGAGAAATGTGTCTTCTTGTAGGAGGAGTTAGTATTTCTTGGTTTTGTAATCTCCAAGAGTAGCCTCAAGATGGATCCATCCAAGGTGGAAGCAATCCTGAATGGGCCTACACCTAGAAATGAAAGTGAGGTAAAGAGTTTTCATGGTCTTGCAAGCTTCTATAGGAAGTTTATTAATAATTTTAGTGGTGTATGTGCACCTATGATTGACACTATAAAGGGAGGTAGAAAATGTCAGTTTGTATGGACTAGTGAAGTAGATAAGTCCTTTGAGTATTTGAAAAGAAGGGTAGCAGAGCAACCTATATTAGTTCTAACTAATTTCCATAAGGTTTTCACCATAGAATGTGATGCAAGTAACAAGGCAGTAGGAGGAGTCTTGAGTCAAGAAGGTAGACCAGTAGCCTTCTTTAGTAAAAAATTGAATGAAGCCAAATAGAAGTACTCAACTTATGACTTAGAGATGTATGCAATGGTTCAATATTTGAGGAAATGGAGGCATTATTTGTTTCCAAAAGAGTTTGTAGTCTATACCGATAACCATGCTCTGAGTTTCTTGAATAGGCAAGACAAGTTGAATCATCGACATATGAAGTGGATGGAATACCTTCAAGCATTCACTTTCACCATCAAGCACAAGAAAGGAGTAGCAAATAAGGTAGTTGATGCCCTTAGCAGAAGGAACTTGACAGTGAAGGAGATTCAGTTGGAGAGTGTAGGAATCACTTCCATGAAGGACATGTATCAAGGAGATGAGGATTTCAAAGAAGCATACCAAGTATGTAAGGAAATGGGTGACAAGTACCATAAGGAGTTCTTAGATTTTATTCTGCAAGAAGGTCTAATTTTCAAGGGAAGCCAGCTTTGCATCCCTAAAGGCTCCATGAGAGAAAACATTGTGGGGGATTGGTAGGTCATTTTGGGATTGACAAGACCATTGAGTTGGTTAGAAGATTCTACTTTTGGCCTAAGATGCAAACTGAGATCAGAAAGTATGTGGAAGGTTGTATGATTTGTCAAAAGGCCAAGGGTAGCAGTTCAAATGTAGGTTTGTATACTCCTTTTCCCATACCAAACAATCCATGGGATTCAGTCAGCATGGACTTTGTATTAAGACTCCCAAAGACTAAACAAGGTTATGACAACATCTATGTAGTTGTTGACAGGTTTTCAAAAATGGCTCACTTTCTACCTTGTAAAACCACACATGATGCATCTCATATAGTAGGTATATTCTTTAAGGAGGTTGTAAGGTTACATGGTTTGCCACTGTCAATCATCTCAGACAAAGATTCTAATTTTATTGGGCATTTTTGGCGAACTCTTTGGAAGAGGTTGGGTACCAATTTGTCATTTACTTCAGCTTATCATCCCCAATCTGATGGACAAACCAAGGTCATCAATAGGTCACTTGGAAACCAATTAAGGTGTCTAACCAAGGATCAAGGAGCTACATGGGATTCAATACTTTCTCAAACAGAATTTTCTTATAATGACTTAGTGAATAGGAGCACTAGTCATAGTCCCTTTGAAATAGTGTATGGATCACACCCTAGAGGTGTATTGGAGTTGAGAGATGTGAAGGATTTGGACAGAAGAAGTGCACAAGAAGAGGACTTTGCAGAAGTGATGAGGGATATCCATCACAACATAAAGGATAGGTTAGAACAAACCTCAGACAAGTACAAGCATGCAACAGATAGGAAAAGGAGAGATTTGCAGTTTAAGGTTGGAGATATGGTGATGATTCATCTCAAGCAAGAGAGACTCCCTAAGGATAAATACACCAAGTTGATGATGAAGAAGATAGGTCCTTTCAAAATCATTCAAAAGTGTGGCAACAATGCCTACAAGATTGATCTCCCACTGGATATTGGTCTCTCTAACACTTTCAATGTTTCAGATATATATGCATATAAAGGTACTATTAATGATGTGTGTAATGCAGGTCAAGATGATTCTAGCAGGGAAGAGATGTTACAAGACCTACCTAAGAAGCCTAAGCTTGAAGTTGAGAATGTACTTAACAAGAGGGTCAGTAATAAAACAAGGAGGCATACCTACTATGAGTACCTGGTCCAATGGAAGGACAAGCCCTTAGAAGATGCAACCTGGATGTCAGAGCAGGCTTTGGACAAGATTGGGTGCAAGGTTCCAGATTTCCCAACTCAAGGGACTTGAGTTTTTTCGAGCCTTGGGAGTATGGTGCAGGGCACCCTCTTGGTTTTGGATTTCTTTTGTTGTTTGTGTGTTGGATAGGTGGTCTTAGATCCTAGGATGGTGTTTTGGATCAGTTTGGATCCTATGGATGTAATAAAGAACCCATTTGTAAGGCCAATTCGCTCTAAGATCATTTATAAACCTAGAGACCAAATTAGGCCATGGAGTTCATATAGTATAGGAATCATGTTGATAGGTTGTATTGAGTTGTTTTAGGCCTAGGATAGGTCTACAAAGTCCATTAGAGACGTTTGCATGTCAAAAATGCAAAATTGTCGACAGTTGAAAAATTGCTAAGCAACATTTTCTACCGATTGGGAAAAGAGGTTCCAACAGCGATAACCAATTGAAAAATAGTTTTAGCCGCTGGGGGGAGGTCTATTTAGGCCTCTGAAATCATCCATGTTGGTGTTGGCTCTAAGGTCATTTATAAACCTAGAGACCAAATTAGGCCATGGGGTTCATATAGTATAGGAAGCATGTTGACAAGTTGTCTTGAGTTGTTTTAGGCCTAGGATAGGTCTACAAAGGCCATTAGGGACGTTGGCATGTCAAAAGTGTCAAAAATGCAAAATTGTCAAAAGTTGAAAAATTGCTAAGCAACATTTTCCACTGATTGGGAAAAGAGGTTCCAATGGCCATAACCAATTGAAAAATAGCTGTAGCCGTTGGGGGAAGGTCTATTTAGGCCTTTGAGATCAGCCATGTTGGTGTTGGCTGAAGCATGTAAATATTTGGTGGTTTGAATAACAAGAAACTCAAATTTTACCTAATTTTCATTGTTTTCTGTACTGTACGATCTAACAAAGGATTTACTTACATGGAAGTTTGAATTTGTTGGATTGTGGTGTGAGTGCAAGTTTGAATGCAAGTGATCTGACTCAAATTGATAGATTTTGGAGCGTGTTGTGGGCGGTTTGCCAAAAACTATCATTCTAAGACTCAATTCATAGGGATTCACCAAATATGTGGCCCTAACTTGCAAATTCCTTTGTGGAATTCAACGGCCTCTTGGAAAATGCAAGTTAGGGGTGTGTGCACTGAGATTTCCAAAGCGTGGAATCTAGGAGTCAGGGTTGGTGCGGTTGCCACCAAAACCTAGGCTAAACAAGACAATGTGTTTAGTCTAGCCTTTGAGAAGGAATGAACAAACAGTCACCTAGGGAGTGTTTGGTGACCGGTCTAATGGTGGATTTGATATATTAGAAGCCTAAGGAACATGTCCAAGTGGTGAGTGTTGTAATTCTACACTCAGATGAGAATACTAGTTGATGTTGTCATTGATGGAAACCAACTGGTAATATGGTTCATAGCATACACTGGCAACAAACATCATCTACCGGCACTGGCAGGCACAACAAGATTATTCTCATTGGTACCTAGTCTACACCGATAGAAGATCTTCCCAACACCCCAACCGACATGGAAATTATATTGTTTTGTATTGTAATTATATTGTATGGCCGACATAATGTATTGTAAAGACTCATATATGTATGAGATCTTATAGTTCATTTTGTAAGTGACATAGGTATGTAAAAAGTGTGATAGGTATGCATAGGTAATCAATGCAAGTGGATTATGAGAACGAATATCTATATATGCATTTTGATGTAATAATTTTGATGAGCGAATAAGAGCAGAGTAGAGCGAAGAAAGGTTTATGGCAGAGGTATTTGACAGAGCTTAAACCGGTACCGAATCAAGCATTGTAGATGCTATTTTGACCAGTACATTGTCATTGGATTTAATCATCCAATTTTGTAGTTAGTGTGACTCCTTTTTGTGATTGAGCTGTGAGCTCTAGGTTGTTGGCCTTCCTGCATGTGCAGGCCCCTATTGTATCAGTAATATTTATTCATATTGGCCAGTGAGTAAATATTGTGGGTGACAAATCCCACCAAGGTTTTTCCCCTACCGGGTTTCCTTGCCAAAATATCTTGTGTTATGGTGTGCATTGATGTTGTCACTCTTATTTCTCTTTATTACTTTATTGCTTGTTTACCGGTACATTAATCTGGGTTGTAAAGTTGCGAACAAGTTTAAATATTTTATTCACTGATTAGACACTGATTCACACCCCCCCTCACCCCCTCTTAGTGTCTTTCGGACTGATCAAGTATCTAACAATTGGTATCAAAGCCTAGTCCTCTATTTGCAAAATCCTAACAGCTTGAGGAAGATTCTGAAATCGGTATCAATGGAAATCTTGAAACAACAGTTGGAAGGAGCTCTTGAAGATTTTGATGCAGAGAAATTGAAAAATATCAAACTGGAAGATGAACTCAGAATTGCTCAGGAATTTATCAAAGCACTTCAAGATAACCTGGTTATAGAAAAGAACAAGAGAAAAGAATTACATGTGCAATTGCAAAATCAAGATAATGAAGAAAAAGAAACTCTTAGAGATATTGGAGACAAATTGAGACAAGAGAACAGTAACATGAAGAATGAAATACAAGATTTAACCATGAGACTATGCAAAGATATTGAAGATAGAAAGAGGAATGAAGAAGATTTGGCCAGAAGACTTAATGAAAGATCAGATGAATCTCAAAGGCTTAGTTATGAAAATGATATGCTTAAAACTGATTTGATCCACATGCAACATGACAAAGATGAACTTTTAAGATAGGTTAGCACTTTGGAAAGTGAGTTGCTCACTGCAAATGAATACAAAGACAAATTCAAGAAAAGTTCAGATAATCTTGATGATATGCTGAAAAGTCAAAAACCTGATGGAGAAACAATTGGACTTGGATTTGAACATGGAGAAAACTTAGGGACTGCAAACAATCATGATCACAGTAAACCGGTAAGGCAACCTAATGCTTATAAATTTAATGGGAAATGTTTTAATTGCAACAAATTTGGTCATAGAGAAAATCAGTGCAGATTTAGAAATAATCAGAATACAAACTCACCCACCGGTCAATGTTCCAAATGCAATAAAAATGGTCATAACTCAGACAATTGCAGAATGAATGTGAAATACTATGTTTATGGTAGATTTGGACATTTATCTAATCAATGCAGAACTCAAACCGGTCAAGGTTATGGAAAGGCTATTCAGAGAAACAATGTAACTTGTTATGCATGTAACAAGATTGGGCATATTGCAAAATTTTGTAGAAACAAGAATTCAACGGCGAACAATAAAGGATCTAACAAAAAAGGCAAAGAGAAGGTGACGGAAATCAAGCAAGAATTTTCAAAACAATGGATTAGGAAGAGAGATCAGAAAGGTGATGAACATGTCATTGCATCGACAGAACAGGGTAATCCTGCACTGGTAGGATATTCTTCATCCAACTAAGGAATAATCCTTAGGGGTAAGGCAACAAATTGAAAACCATGCATTTACCCTCGGTTGATGGTAAGAAGTTATATTTCTTCTTTACTGGTAGATATTTGGAGTTTTTCACTTCACCGATGAGCATTTATTGCAGTTGTAAGTCAAAATTTTGGTTATAAAGGCATTGTAACCTTTCATTTCAACTCACCAAGCATCCAAGCATTCGAAGAGAGCGAAATTGAGAAAAGGCATTCTAAAGGTGAAGCAACAAAGATCTTTTTCAGGGCATCCAAGGATTTCACAGTTAAAAGGTATTTATCTTTCGCAATGGCATCTTCATCTTCTGTTCCTGAATTCGTAGAAAACCCTACTAAATTATGGAAAACATTAAGCAACCTAGACCAGTTTTCAAGATCATTCCCAAGATAGCAAAATAGGATGATTCTATTGGTGCATTTTCCAAAATCCTGAAGGGAGTCGCGTTCACTAAAGACCCTAGAGCATACATACACTGTGATGTCATGGAAATGGGGACAAGGCAACAACAAAGTTCAATGTTAATAAGTTAGTTTCAACCATAAAAACAAAACAAAGAACTAAAAACCATTCCAAACATATCAAGAGAGATTTCAAAAAGCATGAAAGAAGTTTAACAAAATAAAAGAAAGGAGAAGAGCCTCCCTAAGATGCTTCCATGATGCCTTTTGATGCTTCTCCCTTGTTTCTCTCCTCTCCAAGTCCCAAATGAGTGTAGCTCTCAGCTTTTAGCACTAGCCATGGATGTCATATGGAGATTCAAGATGGTTGAATATGATAAGCAAATGCTATGCAAGTGTAGATAGTGATGCTATGAGAAAGCTCTATGCTAATACCAGTATAACAACAATACTCTAAATGCTTCTCCTTTTGCTTGAGGAGAAGGGTTCTATTTATAGAAGAAATAGGGAAATGAAGGGTTAAGATTGAGCAATCTTAACAAGGGTTAGGATTGAAAGTTGGGGATCCATGTGTACAATTGGCACCAATAAAATGGTGACAAGTGTCAACATAGGATTGGGTTGAGAGAAGAGGTTGGAGGCATTAAAGGCCTGAGAAGACCTCATGGTTATCTAGAAGGTAAGGGTCAAGTTTAAATTAAGATTACCCATTGGATTAAGAGTTAATCCAAGGATAAACCTTTGTGCAAATGATTAAGAGATAATCATGGTCAAAGCATTAAAGGCTTGATGAGACCTTTGGGTTGGGTAGAGGTTGAGTCAAAACAAATGTTTTAACCATGTGGGAGGGTTGAATTAACCATTAATGGTTATTGAAGACTTTGGGGATTAAGTGGTTGAAGGTTGAAAGCTTTCAAAGGTTATCCAAGACTTTGAGGGTTAATTTGTTGAACACACAAAGCATTAATTGCTTTTCAAAGACTTTGGAGTCTTTGAGAAGTGACTCCAATTTGCTTAGGAATGTGACAATATTTAGGGGATGGATTAGGCTAATTAGGAAGGGTTTAGAAGAATCTAGAAGGGGTTTAGGCATACAAGTGGATTTTGTAGGAAAATGTAAGTGGGAGAAATTTTGGTATTTTCAATTAAAATAAAATCATTTATTTCAATTAAATGGTGTAAGTTGCATTTGGATAAATATTTAAATAAATATTAATTTATTTAAATGAGAAAAAGAAGATAAAGCATTTAAAATGCTTGAAGACTTTGAGGGAAACCATTAAAGGCTTGAAGACTTTAAGGAAAACCATTAAAGTCTTTAAGAAGACTATAGAAGGAAGCCATCAAGTTTGAAGACTTTAAAGCCATCAAGTTTGACTACTTTAAGGGAAACCATTAAAGGTTTCAAGTGGGTGAGGATAAATAGGATTTTAAATAAATAATTTATTTAAAATAGTTGTGCAACTTGCTTTTGTAGGAAAATACAAGTGGGTGGAGGATAAAGGTGATTTAAATAAATTATTTATTTAAAATAATTGTGCAACTTGCATTTGTAGGAAAATGCAAGTGGGTGGAGGATAAAGGTGATTTAAATAAATGATTTATTTATTTAAATGTGAGAGGTGGGATTTTGGAAGATTTAAATAAATATTAATTTATTTAAATGTGAGAGAATATTTTAATTAAATAAATATGATTTATTTATTTAATTAATGGTCTGAATTTGGTTAAGTGAATTAAATCAAATAAATTGAATAATTTATTTAATTAATAAGAGAAGAGGGTTAAGATGAATTAATTAAATATTAATTTAATTAATTATTAATTGATGGTTAAATAATCAAATAAATACTAAGTATTCATTTAATTAAGTGGACAAATTTATGTGACTACATTTGCCCCTCTTTGAGACGGTGTGGTTTATCGCGTCGTTTCAAAGAAAGAAAAATAGGTGTGAAGAAATGCCCCATAAAATGTAAATTTAATGGGTGGTATGCCCCCTCGAGAGATGGGCCGAATTTTTTTTTTTTGAAAAATCGGGCGGTCTCTCGAAAAAGAATGAAAAGCGGAGGGGAGGTAGAATAGAAGAAATTAGAACTAATGATGAAAGAATGGGAGAAAATGGAGTGAATATGAAGAAACAACAAGCCAACGAGTACCCTGAGGTCATGCAAGAGATACATAGCAGATGTAGTGTGGGGTTTGGATTGATGCTATACAATTGATCAAAATTGGTTGGACAATCTGGTGCAATCTGTTTAATTGCCCCGGTCAAGTCAAAGCGTGACAGTTGATGTCAGTTGGTTGCTTGGACAAGATAAAGTCTGAGTAAGTGAATCAAAGTGACCTGATGGTGACTTAGACAATTGATGTAATTGCCCGATGAAGTCAAGGTATATGAAGAAAAATACTCGTTGAAACGTAGACAATTGATGTAATTGTCCGTTGGATTGTATTTGATTCGTTGATCAATTGATAGTATGTGCGTGTGATGGATGGTTGTGGGGAATCATGGCAGCCCCGTTGAGACTAGGTCATTATGATAAATGCCTGATGTAGTCTAGGATTACCATAATCGATTACCTGTTGAGACCCAAAGATACTTGATCAGAGTATCTGTTGATAGTCTAGGTGTGTGGGAGTCGATGTATCTGTGTAGATAGAGTAACTAGCTTAATTTTGTGGATGAGTGAGGATGGATGGTGATGAACGTGGCTTGATTAGGTTGATTGGGACACGATGTAGGGTATGTGATGCTGATTGTTGAGATGGGGAGGGTTGGGGGGGTTTGATGTTAGAAGAAATGGAGGACCTATGACTCAGTCCTATGGAAGAAGAGGAAAATAGAGTATGCATTATTATGACTATGTATGCATGATATGCAGCTATTATGAATGTATGGATGGTTGGAATGCAATGGAATGCAGTATATACAGATGAGATGGAATGACGATCCATAGTGCTCTATTTTCATCATTGAGCTTTAAAATGTTGGAAGAGAATACAAGCATCTTGACATAATGATTCAAGATGACCAGAGTATTTCTTACATGGATTTGATATAGCAAGTTAATACAAGCAACTTGATATAATGGATCAAGTTGACCTGAGTATTGCTTGCGGAACAGACAAGGATTATCTTCGTTCATGCATGACTTGGATCGTCCTCCTTGATCTTAGGCTGATCATATCCTGAGACAAGTGCATACCGTACTAGGAAATAAAAACCTTTATCCAAATTGGATGAGGAGGAACCAAAGAATGAGCATTGTACCTGTAAACAAATAGTATATACATAAAGAATAAAACAATATGGATCCTTGGTAATGGTTCATGCTCATATGGTCGAGGTATACGCTGTAGTCAGCAAGCCGTAATGATCTATGACTTTATTTGGCATAAGATTACGTAGCTTAGTGAACTTCCCACATAGACACCATTAGTACATGCCCCAGAACTTCATCGGAAATAATGTGCAAACGATACAAAACAATGCTGCAAGATCCTGATACAGATAAACAAACGATTGTACGCACAAATCAACCAAGTATTTGATAGCTTAACATAATTTTCTTGTCAAAGAAAATGTCACTTTTGTCTTTGTTTTGGTAAGGAATGATGCATCCTTGTTGAAGATAGTTTGATTGTTGATGTTGAGTGTGTGGTTGATTGGTAAATGGTCATTGTGTGAGTAGTTTGTCAATGTTTATTTTGGTATCTACATGGATGGGTATGTACAAGGTGTTGCCATGTTTTTGTGTGATTTTTCAATGGTTTTGTCGATGTTTTTGGATTTTGAATTGTTTTGAATGTTTTTGGTATTTTTGCGAGATATTTTTGAATGTTTTTGGATTTTTGATGATTGTTTGAATGAAGAACTTAATGAATCATAAGACAATGTAGAATCCACTTCCATCAATAGGTTAAAGGCATTGCCCCCAGTTTTAGACATGACTATGAAAAAGCGGGATGCAAGATGTATGGAGTACTATCATAATTGCAGAGGAATAACAAGCCATGGTTGATGGATGGATGGATGTATGTATGAAGTAGATGTGATCGCCACAAGTCTGAAAGATAATGGAGCCATAGCCTTTACGAGTGGCGCCTGTTTGCCAAGTTTTCACCATCGTTCTTACCCAAGGTGCCACTGGAGTGGTTGTTCACCGTTTGGATGCATGATTTTTCTTTACTTTTTTGAATGTTTTTATATTTTCTTCAGGACATTTTTCTGAATGTTTTTTGGTATTTTCTGATAGGCAGGGGAGCCGGATGCTCTGTACAGCTTAGGTATAAAACCATTTGAGGTGCATGCTATTGATTGGATCTGCGAGCGGTTCTCCTTCTGATGTAGCCAACTGATATGCCCCGGACCCGAATACAACAGTGACAACATATGGGCCCAACCAGTTTGATTCAAACTTGCCTTGATGTTCTCTGTTTGGTTGGTTGCGAGGATTTTCTTGAAGAACAAGATCACCTACCTCAAATGTATGAGATCTAACTCGGTGATTGTAGCTTCTACTCATGCGCTGCTGATAGGCTTTGAGGTGATTGTATGCAGCTTGTCGCTTCTCATCTAGTAACTCTAAGTCCTGAAGACGAGATACTCTGTATGCTTCATCATCGATGAGATTGTGCAATGAAACTCGTAAGGATGGTATCTCGACCTCAATAGGTAAGATAGCTTCAGCACCATAGACCAATGAATAAGGAGTTGCACCTGTAGGGGTCCGAATGCTAGTTCGATATGCCCATAGCGCTAGATTCAATTGAGCATGCCAATCACGGCCGACATCATTGACTGTCTTCTTTAGGATCCTCAATATGTTTTTATTGGATGCTTCGGCCTGACCATTGCCTTGTGGGTAATAGGGAGTGGAAAAGCAGTGTTGGATATGAAATTTCTCACAAAGCTCACGAACATCCTGATTTTTGAAAGGAAGACCGTTATCTGTGACAATGGACATGGGCACACCATACCGACAGATGATGTAATTGAGGATGAATGAGGCGATCTGCTTGCCGGTGACTTGGGTAAGTGGAACAGCTTCGATCCACTTGGTGAAATATTCGGTGGCGGTAATAATGAATTTATGGCCATTGGATGAAGATGGATGGATTTTACCCACAAGATCAAGACCCCATTGACAAAAAGGCCATGGTGTTGTGATTGGTTGCAGTTCTTGAGCTGGTGCATGTATTAGGTCGTCATGAACTTGACATTTTTTGCACTTCCTGACAAAGTAGTAGGAATCCTTTTCCATAGATGGCCAATAGTATCCAGCTCGCATGATCTTCTTGGCTAGTGATGGACCACTTGAGTGAGTCCCGCAAATTCCTTCATGTACCTCTTCCAAAACCTTTGTTATCTCATCCTGTTCTAGACATCGAAGGAGAGTACCATCAAGACTACGTCGGTATAGGGTTTCGGCAATAATGGTATATCGAGCAGTTTGGCGAATGAAGGTTTTTCGTTGGTTATTTGATTGGTTGGGAGGAAGGGTATGATCGTGGAGATAGGTGTAGAACTCACCATACCATGGGGATTCGGAACCAACAAGGCGACATATCATTTCAGATTCAGGGATATCATAAGCGGGGATCCAAAGCTGTTCTACCAAGAACTCGTAGCGTGTTGAATTCTGTGGAAGATCTAGTAGAGATGCGATGGTAGCCATGGCATCAACAGCTCGATTCTGATCTCTTGGTATCTGCTCAAAAGTGATAGTAGTAAATGATGTCTTTAGAGTGTCCACCATTTGCTTATATGGCATGAGTTTATCATCTTTGGTCTGATATTCATCTGTTGCTTGTCGAATGACTAGTTGGGAATCGCCATATACTTGTAGTTCTTGTAATTTCCATTGTACGGCTAACCTGAGTCCTGTGATCAAGGCCTCATACTCTGCTATGTTGTTTGTGCATGGAAATGTGAGCCTGTAAGACTTCAGGATGCTATCACCTTGAGGTGTGATAAACAGAATGCCTGCCCCCAAGCCGTGCCTAGTGTATGAACCATCAAAGTATAATTTCCATGACTGTGCTTCTGTAATCATGAATATCTCTTCATCTGGAAAATTGGAAATGAGAGGATGATCGCCTATAAGAGGTGCATCAGCCAACTGATCTGCAATAACTTGACCTTTGATAGCTTTACGGTCCACATACTCAATGTCAAATTCACTTAGAATCATTACCCATTTGGCCAAGCGACCTGTCAATGCTGCTTTGCTGAGTAAATACTTGAGTGGATCAATCTTTGCAATGAGTTGTACCTTGTGTGTTAATAGATAGTGCCGCAATTTAGTGGCTGCCAGGATTACTGCTAGGCAAGCTCGCTCAATAGGTGTGTAATTGAGTTCATAGCCAACCAGTGTGCGAGAGATGTAGTAAATAGCACACTCTTTTCCTTCTGCATTATGTTGTGCCAGTAGTACACCCAATGTTGTACTTGTTGCTGAGATATAAAGTAACAACGGTCTACTTGGATCTGGTGGCATCAGCAATGGTGGATTCATGAGATAGTTTTTAAGTGCCTGAAATGCTTGCTGGCATTTGTCATCCCACTGAAAGCGTATGTTCTTGTGTAGCAGGTGTGTGAACGGGTGACACTTATCAGCCAATTGTGCAATGAATCTTCGGATGGATTGAAGCCGCCCTTGTAATGTCCTTAGCTGACTGATATTCTTTGGAGGTGGCATGTCCATTATTGCCTTAACCTTTGCTGGATCAACCTCAATGCCTTTGCTTGAGACAATGTATCCTAGAAGCTTCCCGGAGGTCACTCCGAAGACACATTTCTTTGGGTTGAGTCGAACATGGTATTGTTCCAGTCTATCAAAGATTCTTTCTAATATGTCCAAATGACCTTCTCTAGTGAGTGATTTTGCTAGTAAGTCATCCACATAATCTTCCATCATAGTATGCATCATGTCATGGAAGATGGTGGTCATTGCTCTTTGATAGGTCGCTCCTGCATTCTTTAGACCGAAAGGCATTACATTCCAGCAGTATGTGCCCCATGGACATGTGAAGGCTGTCTTATGTTGATCTTCTAGTGCGATCTTTATTTGATTATATCCTGAAAATCCATCCATGAGTGAAAGCATGGCATGTCCTGCTGTCAAATCCACTATGATGTCGATATTTGGTAGAGGGAAGTCATCCTTAGGACAAGCCTTATTTAGATCTCTGAAGTCTGTACAAATGCGGATGCCCCCTTTTGGTTTGCCGACTGGCACGATGTTGGAGATCCATTCTGCATAATCAATTGGTCTAATGAAACCAACATCTAGGAGTTTCTTGAGTTCTATTTTGACTAGCACTGCAATTTGAGGATGCATCTTACGAAGCTTCTGCTTGACAGGTTTGGCTCCTTTTGCTACTGTGAGATGATGCATGACTAAATCAGGATCAAGCCCAGGCATGTCTGCATATGACCATGCAAAGTTGATCTGACGCTGTTGGAAGAACTCTATAAATTGAGGTTGTTCCTCTGGAGTGAGAAGAGATGCCAGATGTATGATATGAGGGTTTTCAGGAGTCCCCACATTGTATTCTTTAGTCTCCTCAATGAGAATCGTCGATCATTCCTGTTGTGTACTAGCAGGGAGAATGTCAAACCCTTCATCCTCAAGTGCCTCAGAGAGGTTTTCACCGTTGGATATGCTCTTTCTTTTTACTTTTGTTGGATCAAACAGTGCCACAGTGTGGTTTTCACTGGAAGATCCATGTTTTAATGTTATATTTTTGCAGCTGAAGGGTTTGGCATCCGCCCCGAAGTATGCTGCGCTATTAAGTTCAATGGCGAATCCAGCTTTGTGATCCCCGCTTGGTATATTATCCCTTAATTCCAAAAAGTCAATGATAGCCTCATCATTTTGGAAGAGGTCAAGACATGGGGGATTTGGTTGGTTCTATTCGATGAGTTCAGGGTGGATAATAGGCATTATTTCATCGATTAAGTTAAGTGCGGGAGATGTATCAGTGAGGGTTAAGACAGTGTGATGAAGGTCGTTGATGGTACTTTCCCTATCAGAATCAGGCGTAGGATGAGACGTAGGGTCTGTGGAAGATGTTTCCAGCTCAGGTACCCAAGTGGTCTTTATCTGTGCTTCTCCGTAAACAGGGATGTCTTTGTGAGGTGGAGGTGGTGATGTGTCTTCCTCATCTGAAGTGTTAAGTTGCACTGAATCGAATTCCCACTCATGTGAGTCGGTCTCTGAATCACTTTCCAACATCCGATTGCTATACCATACTGGGATGTCTTTGGAGTTGAACACGGCAGGCGTGATTGGTTTATGTACCTTTGAGGTGATCGGTGCTGCAGGAACCGTGATGGGGTTTAAAGGATTTGTTACAGGAAGTATCGGCCGTGTTGCCTCAGTGGCTTCTACAGGAACTGTTGGGGGCATAGATGCTGCTGCGGATTCTGATACAGTTGTTGCTGCTATTGGTGTTATTGATGGGATTACTGGTGCGATTGGTGGTATGTTTGGCACTGATGATGGTTGCGGTGGGTTTGTGAGCCTCGATGGGGCAGTGGGGATAGTGCTTGATGGTGCTTTGATTATGAAAGGTGTCCTCTTTGCAGTAGGCGGGCAAAATGATTTGCTAGGTTTTCCTTTGAATCTGAGTTTAGGAAGGATCTCTTTTTCAAAACCTAGGCCTGTATTACCTTTGGGATTGAATTCTGGTAGCAGAGGTTCATGTCGTCCTTGTTTGCAGGATCCCAAAGCACTTTGACCATCATACCCCATTCTTTGCATAATGAGGAGGCCTTTACCATACTGGTCCGTAGGAAGTGTAACTTGCGGTTTGTCAGTGGTGATGGGATCCTTATAGATCCAGTCCGCTAGGTCCTCATCTTGTGTTTCTTCCTCTTGACTCTTTCCAAGGATGAAAGGGGTTAAGGCACATGCTGGCGTGATTAGTGGTTGCTGGAGCAACTGCTGTGGTTTACCATGTGTTCTAGGAGAAGTGGGCATTTGTCCCACACAAAAGAGTTGACTCAAGTTGTATTCTCCAGGACCTTCCTCTGCGACTTTCATCTTAAGCTTTTCTTGCTTGGGTATAGGAGTGTTTGAACTGGCAAGAGAGGCGGGATTTACATATGATGTGGAGGAAATGGCTTCCCTATTATTAGGAACAGTAATCTCTGGTTGATGGCTGATATTATGGCAAAATGAAAAGGGATTTGCATCGCCCAGGATTGTGATCTCTGCACCATTATGTGGGAACTTGATACATTGATGGTAGGTAGATGGAACGGCTTGCATGGCATGTATCCAAGGTCTCCCTAATAATAGATTATATGGCAGAGGAAGGTCCAGAACCTGACAAATGATATGCTTTACCACAGGACCGACTCGGATTGGTAGTACCACAGCTCCTTTGGATGAACGCTCTGCATCATCATAGGCCTTGATGGTGATCTTCTTACGAGGATCCACTGATTCTATTGCATATCCCAATGCTGTGACCAACTGTAGTGTGCAAATGTTTAGGCCTGCTCCATTATCTATCAAGACTCGCTTGATCCTGTGTTGGTTGACAAAGCCTTCAATGTGGAGTGAGGCATTATGAGGTTGTTGGAACGAAGAGTTGTCACTTTC
The DNA here is from genome assembly GCF_030272615.1 of Cryptomeria japonica. Taxonomy (NCBI): domain Eukaryota; kingdom Viridiplantae; phylum Streptophyta; class Pinopsida; order Cupressales; family Cupressaceae; genus Cryptomeria; species Cryptomeria japonica. The sequence continues at coordinate 708,204,278 of NC_081413.1, forward strand.
GGAAAAAGTGAGACAAGGTGATGACTTTAGATTTCCAACCATGGCTTGAAATTGGTCCGTGTTCAGGTTTGCAGGGACTGATGCCTCTTGGAGTGCTTGATCCAAGATAGTTTTATGAGAGGGTGACAGACGCAAAAGCTCCAAAATGGATATAAGCGCAGGGGTTTTGTCTAATTGTTCCACAAGATTGTACTGCTTTGGATTGGAGGTGGTGCCTTGTGGAGCTGCCTTGATGGTGACCTTGCCACGACGTGTAACAACATTGCAATTGGAGGTGGGATTTTTGAAGGTGATAGTTGCAATTTGTTCACTGGCATCATACAGGTGATTGACAGTGTAATTATACGCAGCCTGCGTATAATCAGTGGTATCAGTGCCTCGCCGGGAAGTGGAAGGACCCCTTTGATCTTGTGATGGAAGTGGATTCTTGAACATCTGATGATCATTATTGGTTGTTTTTGGGTCATGCCCTTCAATTCCAATTTCTCGTTGCCTTGACCGTGATCGAGTTTGAGCCATTTTGTTTACAAGTTTTTGAAGTTGATCAAAGATGATGATGAGTTGTTGATGAAATGAAAGATTGATGATTGGTGATTTGTGTTGTATGTGGATCTCTAGCACTTTAAGGTAGATGTAACCGAAATTCCTTCTTTGAATTGCTTGTTTGTTTTGATAAGATTTGATGTGATAAGGTGTAGAGAAATCTGAGATGTGTTACAGATTTTGACTACCTAGCAATGAGAGGATTCACTCATGAACTAGTTTTAACCTGCGTAGATGTGTCTCTTAGGATGAGCTTATCCTAGATGTAGAAACAATCTAAAAAGTGATGTGATGTGTTTGATTTCAAGCAATATCTAAAAAGGAATCTTGGGACAAGAACCTCTTAATGTTTTGAGAGTTGGGACGGATTGATGATGAAGTGATGATGTATGAGTGAGATGATGGATGCTTTTGTTTTCAACTTCAATAAAAACTTTGTGTTACAAATGGAACAAACTCTACCTCTTCCCTTTCAGGTGTTGGTGGCATTTCTCGAGCTGTGTTGTAGGTGATACAAATGTTTGGGAAGAAATTGGGATTAATCTTTCCTCCTTGATTTTTGTGATAACTCAGAGCTCTATATTGCATAAAAGCTCTGCGGTTCAATGATTCTGAATCAAACTCGTTTGTTTTACCTTGAAGATAGAGACGCATGCGTTGTAGAAAGACTCTATGTGAGACAAAGATTTGTCTATTGAGGTAGAAGAATTTCCTCCTTTTGATCAAAGCCTTTGAGCTTAATGGCCTTCTTTTCAAGGTAATATTCTGATGACGCTTCTTCTTTCGCAAGATGTGAAGAATGGTCATAAATTTTGTCTCTTTGTTGTTTTGCACTTTGTTTTTGGTACTTTTGGTTGTTTTTGAGAAATGTTGGATGAATACTTTGTTTTTGGGATTGATTTTCTGATTTTTCTTTGACAAGAAAACAAAGCAAGCACACAAACACAAGAATGTTGCCTAAAAGGCACAAATGAGTATGGGTCTAGATCAACCCAATCCTTGGACTTGTATATGACCCTTCCTTTAGATGTATTTTAAGGAGTATTTCCAAAGCCTGAAGTCGGCTCAATTTGTACTTGGTCTGTAAAACGAACACACTTCAAACACTTTTTATCCCTAAGGTCAAATGGCCAGTTGTGATAAATTTAGCCCACATCTTGATATTTCTTCGACTTTGGTACTACATACCTTATGAATCCCGCCGTGGCAGGTAAGGATGTGATATACTAAGTCTTGCACGAGCATAACAAATAGATGATCCCTATGATGGGGGAGTCACCACTTTTATCAAGTCACAAGTGACTTTTCAAAAAGCTATGTTTCTACTCAAGGAAATATGTATGGTGAGTATCTTGGGAGCAAAACCTTCTATGCTCTTGCACTAAATTGTATCTCAAATATCCTCAATCAATAGAACGGGTGAGCTACTACTTAAAGGTGTTTAGTCATGTTCGATGGCTTTGGACATAAGTTCATTCTGCAGTGACTCACTTAAGAGCCTTGTAACTGGTGGTGGGGCCCATTTGTCCTTTCGGCCAGTTACACTGTAGGAACAGCTATACCCAAGGCTACAGCTTTCGCTCTCACCTGATTTCTATAGCGGCTCGAAGGATTTACCGCTCGAGGTCATTCCCAAGAGTATCGATCCCTTGGCAGGCCTCTCTTAAAATAAAATTTTTGAGTGTTACTAACACTTTTCTCTTGCACCTAGGACCACGAGAGCCAAGGGAGAGGATAGTGTGTGTTAGAAGTAGGTCCACTCGACTGACTTTTGTGCACAAGCGTGCCAAACACAAAATTCACTTGTTCTTTTTAATCCATCATGGCAATATGATCTAACTATTTGGAGATGTTGCTCCAACAGTCATGGTGTTCTTTTTAACTTCGAAGCAATATGTTTTGTAATCTAGAAGTTTGAAAGTCCTGGTCAACTTAATGAAAAACACGTTTGCATGAAGGAAAATTTGTTTTTTTGCCAAAAATAAAGACAAGTGAATTGTTCTTTTTATCGCACAAAAAATTTGAAGTGTGGATTGTGATTTTTAAGTTTGATGCAAAAAAGAAATTTTGCCTTGTTGATTTTAAGCACCAAAACGAAGTTTGTTTCCTAACTTGCAAAAAAAAAAATAAAGTTGTTTTTGTATAAGTTTGTGGTTCTTTTTACCTTTGAACAATGAAATTCTTTTTAAGAGCCCCAAACAAATGTGTGATTCTTTTTTTTAAAAGCCCAAATTTGAAATGTGAAGTTAATTTTAAACCAAAATAAAAAGTGAATTCATTTTTAAAACCAACTTCAAAAAACAAGTTAGTAAAAAATATAAATCTACTTTTTAATCTAATTTAAATCTACACAAAAGAGAAAAATAGTTAGTAAAATCCGCCTATTTGGTGGGCTTCTACAAGCCTAATTTTTTTTATTTTTATTTTTTTTTGGTTACAAGGTGATTTGTACAACGTTTTGTTACAATAGCGCTAGTCTGCGTTTGAACAGAGGCACTATTTAACACAAACGCACTAAAAGAAAGGGAAAGACACAGAAGGGAAAAGCACTGAAACAGGGTGAATAGCACCAAAATAATGTCAAACACACCAAAACAGTGTCAAAAGCGCAACCTGTGTGACATTTTCAACATTCAAACATGTTATTGGTTAAAAAAAAAAGTTGATCTTTTTGGTGTTTGGATTCACGTCAGGTTCACCAAATGATGTCATGGAAATGGGGACAAGGCAACAACAAAGTTCAATGTTAATAAGTTAGTTTCAACCATAAAAACAAAACAAAGAACTAAAAACCATTCCAAACATATCAAAAGAGATTTCAAAAAGCATGAAAGAAGTTTAACAAAATAAAAGAAAGGAGAAGAGCCTCCCTAAGATGCTTCCATGATGCCTTTTGATGCTTCTCCCTTGTTTCTCTCCTCTCCAAGTCCCAAATGAGTGTAGCTCTCAGCTTTTAGCACTAGCCATGGATGTCATATGGAGATTCAAGATGGTTGAATATGATAAGCAAATGCTATGCAAGTGTAGATAGTGATGCTATGAGAAAGCTCTATGCTAATACCAGTATAACAACAATACTCTAAATGCTTCTCCTTTTGCTTGAGGAGAAGGGTTCTATTTATAGAAGAAATAGGGAAATGAAGGGTTAAGATTGAGCAATCTTAACAAGGGTTAGGATTGAAAGTTGGGGATCCATGTGTACAATTGGCACCAATAAAATGGTGACAAGTGTCAACATAGGATTGGGTTGAGAGAAGAGGTTGGAGGCATTAAAGGCCTGAGAAGACCTCATGGTTATCTAGAAGGTAAGGGTCAAGTCTAAATTAAGATTACCCATTGGATTAAGAGTTAATCCAAGGATAAACCTTTGTGCAAATGATTAAGAGATAATCATGGTCAAAGCATTAAAGGCTTGATGAGACCTTTGGGTTGGGTAGAGGTTGAGTCAAAACAAATGTTTTAACCATGTGGGAGGGTTGAATTAACCATTAATGGTTATTGAAGACTTTGGGGATTAAGTGGTTGAAGGTTGAAAGCTTTCAAAGGTTATCCAAGACTTTGAGGGTTAATTTGTTGAACACACAAAGCATTAATTGCTTTTCAAAGACTTTGGAGTCTTTGAGAAGTGACTCCAATTTGCTTAGGAATGTGACAATATTTAGGGGATGGATTAGGCTAATTAGGAAGGGTTTAGAAGAATCTAGAAGGGGTTTAGGCATACAAGTGGATTTTGTAGGAAAATGTAAGTGGGAGAAATTTTGGTATTTTCAATTAAAATAAAATCATTTATTTCAATTAAATGGTGTAAGTTGCATTTGGATAAATATTTAAATAAATATTAATTTATTTAAATGAGAAAAAGAAGATAAAGCATTTAAAATGCTTGAAGACTTTGAGGGAAACCATTAAAGGCTTGAAGACTTTAAGGAAAACCATTAAAGTCTTTAAGAAGACTATAGAAGGAAGCCATCAAGTTTGAAGACTTTAAAGCCATCAAGTTTGACTACTTTAAGGGAAACCATTAAAGGTTTCAAGTGGGTGAGGATAAATAGAATTTTAAATAAATAATTTATTTAAAATAGTTGTGCAACTTGCTTTTGTAGGAAAATACAAGTGGGTGGAGGATAAAGGTGATTTAAATAAATTATTTATTTAAAATAATTGTGCAACTTGCATTTGTAGGAAAATGCAAGTGGGTGGAGGATAAAGGTGATTTAAATAAATGATTTATTTATTTAAATGTGAGAGGTGGGATTTTGGAGGATTTAAATAAATATTAATTTATTTAAATGTGAGAGAATATTTTAATTAAATAAATATGATTTATTTATTTAATTAATGGTCTGAATTTGGTTAAGTGAATTAAATCAAATAAATTGAATAATTTATTTAATTAATAAGAGAAGAGGGTTAAGATGAATTAATTAAATATTAATTTAATTAATTATTAATTGATGGTTAAATAATCAAATAAATACTAAGTATTCATTTAATTAAGTGGACAGATTTATGTGACTACACACTGCAACATAGAAATTTTAGGATCTCAAGATTTGATGAACATGTACATGAATGAAATTACTGACAAGGATGGGATAGTGAAACCAGAACATAAGGTAGTTGAGGATTTAGGTTTCAAAGACATCCTCCATATGCCAGAATTCTCAGATGAAGTCGTCTACTATGTCCTTAGCAGAGTTCATGGAGAATTTATGTGGTTGGACTTGGTATTCAAGATTACCAAGGAAGCTATTAAATTTGTTACTGATTTACCCTCCAACGGTTCTAGACCTGACAAGAAGAAGAAAATCCCTAACAAGGAAGTTATGGGCTTAACCAAAGCTACATATGACAACTGGTCACTTAGGGTTAATGACATAAAGGATAAAAATGTTAAATTTGCTAGCATGATAATTGGATATAAAGTTGGTCACACAAATAGATTGAATTTTGTGTCAAGTTCATGCATTTACAGTGCACATGAGATGATTGTAAACAATGCAAAGATTGATATTTGTGAATGGTTGAAGGATGAATTGCTAGAAAATTTGGAAAAGATAAAAGGTGACAAGAAAGGAACATTCAAATTTGGAAATCTATTGGTATGTTTAATGCTTTACTTTTCTAAGGAGATCCTTAGCATAGGTCATAAGGTTTTTGCCTATGATATTTTTGTTGGAAAATAGATAAAGGAGGCAATCATCGGTATGGGAGCTAACAGTGATGAGTTGGTCAAATATTACTTCAAAAATTTCCAAACCAGAATGAAACAGAGAGAAAGGATTTCCCAAAGCATCATAGACAAATATGATAAACAAATATGCTTTGTAGTAAAGAGAGATGAAATCTGAATGGAAGCAGTCAGACCTAGAATAGTTTGGATTACTGAAATGGGATATGAGGTGGACTCTCACATCTTGGAATCATATGCAAAAAATCTCCTAGATGCTCCACCATAACCATCAAAGAAAATATTTGCTAGTGCTGAAACAATTGAAAGTGATGTAGCCATGATGAAGGAAAGAAAGAAAAGAGACAAATTCATGAAAGATGCTTCTAAAATGGTAAAAGAAGTTACAGAAGGGTTGATGAGTCTTGGTGGTATTGCTGCTGAAGTAAAAAGACAGTCAGGGCAGACATCAATGGCTCATGTTTCCCCGGTTGTTACTTCTTCTGAGATAGAAAGTGACAAAGAAGCTGAATTTAAAAGAGTTGAAAGGAAGAAAAGGAAACCTTCACCGACACCTAACCCATCTCCAAAGAAGTCAAGGACACAAAGAAAGAAGCAACGGGCCGTAAGAGAGCCCAGTGGTTCGAAAAAGAAGGAAACTCCTAAGAATAAATCAAAACCTAAGGCATCGGACACTCTTACACCGGAGGAACTGATAAATGAAATCACACAAGAAGGTAACCTTAGCAATGTAAATAAGCTCTATCATTCTTTCAAGGATGCAGATAAAAATACTATAGAGGAAAGCATTATATTACATCTTGATATCTACAAGAAAGTTCTCATTGAGGTTGTAGATGATCTGCCCAATGATTTGTATTTAAGGTTAGAGGCTAAAAGGATGTCAGTTATGGAATTGGATAAGATTTTAAAAGTTGAAGCATTGTTGGCAGTTCACCCTGTCAATTAGCGACAGGAGATTGATGAATTCATTGCAGAAGCCAACCAGACAGTTTTTATAAGTGGTCACTGACAGGTTAGCCTTATGGCAGGCTTAGTTAAGGAAATTGCAGATGAAACAACAAACAAGTGGGACATATACTTTGTGGAAAGAGAAAAGAAAGAAGAAAAGGATAGACAAAAAATGGATGTCTTTTACAAAGGTATATCAAAAAGATAAAGGTAAAGGTAAAATTGGTAGTGTACCTAATATAACGCTCAAGGATAACCTTCCTCCACCGGCATAGGACACCCCACCAATAAGTGCAGAGGCACCGGTACAAACTGATAGTCAACCGGAAGAGAAGGCAGAGGAAATAACAAGAGATGACACCAATCCAGAATCTGAAGTTCTTTTTACCATGAATGTGGACACACAAGACTTCAACATTGTCATGGACAAAGAGACTGTAGAGGTAAAACAAACTGATGCTACAAATATTGAGATCTCTGAGTCATCGGTCAACACTGTTGACTCTGAAAACATTGAGATACCAGCACAAGTTGAGAAACTTGATACCATCCCAGATGCTACTCAGTCTAACATTAAGAAACCGGTAGAGAAAGAATCTAAACAGAGCATAGCTGAACCGGAAGTCAACAAGATAGAGAATACGGAAGATAGTAAGATTGAAAGCAAAATGAGCAAAAATCAGAAATAGTAGAGGTCAATGATGGAAATAAGGAAGAAGTGGTTAAAGCAATTGGACAAGTATCTGAAGAAAAGAAAGTTATTGCTGAGCCTAGCACTTCCACCATGAATTTCAGGCCTACAAATGTGACTGATGTACTTTTGGATTCAATTAAGAGGATCACATATTGCAACGCCTTAGCATTCAAGGCCATTGATGATACATTACCTATATTGAAGATGATTGCACCAGCTTGTAAGATAGATCATATTGATGGATCTTTAGGTAAATTGGACACAATGTCCAAATTCATTGCTTCAAATATGCTAACTGTAGATAAGATTAATGAAGAGATTGTTAAAGAAAGGGTGAATAAGGAGAAAAATGAATTCTTTATTAAAATTATCAAGGATTGTACTGAGCACATTGATTCCTTATTACCGGTACTTAATTCCACCATTCTGGATTATAAAAAATTGTATAAGGAAGCATGCAAGCCTCACAACTTGACAGAAGAGATTGAGGAAGAGATAAATAAGACACAAAAAGAGATTGATGATATAGCAGACAATATGATAGGTTCTTCAGAACTTACATCAATTTTTTATCAAGAAATGGCAATTTTTGAGGAAAAGAATGAGAAACTAGAAAAAGAAAAAGCAAGGATAAGAATGAAGGCACGTGAGCTGAAAAACAAACTTGGTCCTAGATTGGACAACCTTATAACTCAGCGGGTTCAGTTGCTTAAAGAAACAATTCAAGGAGAAAGATCACCAGAGCAACAAATGCATTATCTGACCGGTATGATCCAACAGACTGAAACCATTATCTCTGATAGCACCAAATTCATGCAGAGTCTTAATCTGATTTTGGCGGATATCTTTCAAATTGTACATAACCAGATACAGTCTATGAGGTACAATTTTAAATTCTTTGATTCTTTTTGACATCCTTTGTCATTGATGTCAACGGGGGAGTAGTAGTATGGAGAAAAATGAACAGATGAGATCATTTGCTCAGGGGGAGCACTCCTATTTTTGGATCAGTTTTGGACTTCATTTTTGGATATCAGTTTTTGGATTTTTCTCATGAGTGTTGCCATCAATGCCAAAGGGGAGATTGTTGGCATTCTACACTCAGATGAGAATAGTTGATGTTGTCATTGATGGCAACCAACTGGTAATATGGTTCACAACATACACCGACAACTAACATCATCTACCGGCACCTAGTCTACACTGACATAAGATCTTACCGACACCCCAGCCGACATGGAAATTATATTGTTTTGTATTGTAATTATATTGTATAGCCGACATGATGTATTGTAAAGACTCATATATGTATGAGATCTTATAGGTCGTTTTGTAAGTGACATAGGTATGTAAAAAGTGTGATAGGTAAGCATAGGTAATCAATGCAAGTGGATTATGAGAGCGAATATCTATATATGCATTTTGATGTAATAATTTTGATGAGCGAATAAGAGCAGAGGAGAGCGAAGAAAGGTTTATGGAAGAGGTATTTGACAGAGCTTAAACCGGTACTGAATCAAGCATTGTAGATGCTATTTTGAGCAGTACATTGTCATTGGATTTAATCATCCAATTTTGTAGTCAGTGTGACTCCTTTTTGTGATTGAGCAGTGAGCTCTAGGCTGTTGGCCTTCCTGCATGTGCAGGCCCCTATTGTATCAGTAATATTTATTCATATTGGCCAGTGAGTAAATATTGTGGGTCACAAATCCCACCGAGGTTTTTCCCCTATCGAGTTTCCTCGCCAAAATATCTTGTGTTATGGTGTGCATTGATGTTGTCTCTCTTATTTCTCTTTATTGCTTTATTGCTTGTTTACCGGTACATTAATTTGGGTTTTAAATTTGCAAACAAGTTTAAATATTTCATTCACCGGTTAGACACTGATTCACCCCCCCCCCCCCCGCCCCCCTCTCAGTGTCTTTGGGACTGATCAAGTATCTAATAGTGAGTTTGGTTATGCAACCCCATCCTCGGGTAGTTGCTTTCGAAAATAGGCCTAATTAGGCCTATTAGGTCTGTAAACTCAATGGGTGCTTAGGGGTGCTGGAGAAGATTCAAACCTCAATCTCTTGGATTGGATGTAAATTCCAAAAGGAGATTCAAATCTATAATTTGTTCCTAGAGTGTTTTGGGAGAATTTTGAATGATTTGGGAAATACCGGTCTGGCAGGGCTACTAGGATTAGGCCTAAATAGAGGTTTCTTGACCCGGGTGCAAAAGGAGACTTCTATACTTGGTTAGGAGGCTAGGGTGAGTGCACTTCATTGTCAGATAGTTCAAACCCTCCTTAGGAAGTGCAGTAGGTGACTGATTGCATTGGTGTGTGTAGAACCCTAGTTGTGGGGTTGTAATAGGCCTTAGACAAGGCATAGAGGGGTGATTTTGGGTCTTCTTACCTTCTAGTTGCCCACTCTGCATCACATGATCCAATTGATATATATAGGACAAATCAATTGAGTTATGAAGTGCATATAAGGTGTGAATATGAAGTGTGTATGAAATTATAGATGATGTGTGATGCGATCTTGACGTGATACAGAGGTCTGGATGTGTTACACTATAGAAATGAAAGTTGGATCAGATGAGTATTAAGTTGTGAATTTTTATCCGTATATTGGTAGATGTTATTCTCCTTTTGTAGTTGAATCTATTATTCTTGTTATATTTGGACAGATGTTTTGTATCTTGCCTTGGAGAAGTGATCTTCAATTGAGCAAGTCTCTCTTTTGTATCTTTCCCTAAGATTGTGCGCTTTAGACTACAAGTCTGGAGTAGTGAGCTCCCTGGCCCATGGCCTAAATTATTTTAAACACTTATTACATTTATTGTGAGTTTGATTCTCACCTTTTTTTTCCTAGTTTGGGTTTTCCACATAAAAATCTTGGTGTTCTTGTGTGGATGTCTCTATTGATTCACTTTCATGTATATGTTGTGAAGACTTAATGGAGTAAATGTTATTAATCTAATCTAGTTTTAGTATATGTTGATTCATCCCCCCTCCATTCAACATCCAGTAGTGTTCAACAATTGGTATCAAAGCTTTGGTTCCTAAAGAGACAGTTTAACCATTGAGGTAGATCCACGATTTTGAACACTATGTTTGAAGAAGAATTGAATGACATGGATTCTTTGGGTCGGAGTGATTGGGATGATGTTGATGGTGTAGTTGATATCGAAGGAGAGTTAAGATCTACATTGACAGATCTAGATGAAAGCAGAGAAAAACATAAGAAGGCAATTGAAAAGATTTCTTATTTGAGAAGTTTGCTTGATAAAGGAAAGAAGGTCATTGATGATTTTGAAAGGAAACACGATGAGAAAACTAAAGAATGCTCCAGACTTTAAGAATAAGTAACTAAACTTAACAAGGAATTAAAATATGCAAAGGATCAAATTGGCGTTGGATTGAAACTTAGAGGTGGCAATGAAGTACTTGATGCTATGCTCAGTTCTCAAAAACAAAGTAAGGATAAAGGTGGACTTGGTTTTGAAAATGGTGAATGCTCTAAGACATTTAGCAAGAAGGATAAAGGAAAAGAAAAGATCAAGGATTATTTGAAGAACACAAATAAGATCCAAAATATTTCAATTCGGATTGAAACTTCCAAAGCTTTCGGAACTTGAAGAACTTCAAGAGACCCCCTCTTGCTCTTTCCAGGTATTCCTCATCTTTTAATGGTAATTATTTTTCATGCAATAAATTTGGACATAGAGCTAGTGAATGCAGAAGTCAGATCAGAAATCAAACCTTTGATGAAAGTTTCTACTATTGTAATAAGTTTGGACACAAGGGAAGTGAATGTGCAAAAGTAGGTTGAATTGGAATAGATATGGAAATTCAAATTTTAGTAGAAATGTTCAATATTTCAATGGATATTGTTATGTTTGCAATGTATATGGGCACAAAGTTGTTGAGTGTGGATCAAATAGGAGTTTTGGAAGAAATGGAAATGACAAAATGAATAGAAATAAATCACAACAAATTTTGGTATGCTAAAATTGTAATGAAATGGGACACACTGCAAATTATTGCAAAAAAAGGAATGATAAGATAGTTGATTTGAAAAAGAAAATAGATATCAATGAAAAGGAGAAAATGAAGACGACATGTATAAAGAAATCATAAGTTAAAGTTGAAGAGATGATTGAAGATGGATCAACACCTACTATGGGTGTTAACCCCTCTTCCAGAAACTAATTCAGATAGCATTATCAGAGGGAGAGAACTTAAAGAAAACATCTTGAACCCTTTTATGGTTTGAATGCTGAATTGTCTTCAACATGGTATAAGTTAGGATGATGTTTTTGATGTCTCTGAATAAATTTGTTGATCTAGAACATTTATTGTGGCTTTTGGGTGTAGAGAGTATCTAGTTTTTGGGGAACATTTTGGAAACCCTAAAGTGATGGACATATATTGTTTTCTTGAGTTCATTTTGTGCAATTGCAATTGAGAAGCTCGTGAATGTGAAGATGAGCGAAGGAGTTGGAATATTCGATCAAGGGTATTTCTAAAATTATGATCTTTCAACGGCAAATTCTATATTTATCAGTATTCATGATGAGCCTTGACCTATTTTCAGGACTCGTCCATTTATTCCTATTCTAAAAGACCCCATCAATGCTTTTTCTTTTGTTCCCACCTAAGTTATTCATAAAGAGGACATTCAATGTTTCATTCATGTTTCTATGGATTACTATGATCAAAGCAAAATCAATGATTTTAAGAGACTTCATCTAGTCGACGATTTGTCAAGGTTTAGGTCTGAATATGCTAGTCTAGGGCACATGGGGTTGGATACTTGGAGTAATTTCCCTACGTTTTTATGATGAATAGGTAATAAGGATTGTGTTGAGAAGAATACATGAAGGTTTTCTATTGTTGGATTAACCATACTTAATTTCCAAGGAAGCCCTAATGAATGTGACTAGCTTGTGTTCTACTGGAAAGGTGTCTATTTTGAAATCAATAAAGAATGAGGAAGTGAACAAGTTGGCTGGAGTTGTAACTGATAAGAAAGCCATTTTGATTGACAACATTGTTGATTTGAATGTGAGGCATGCGATGATGGGAATTTCGTATAAAATTTATTTCAAAAATCGGGAAGGATCTTCCTCCTCTATGACAATTTGTGTTGCTTATCAAATGGTAAAGGAGAACAAGGATTATGATTTGGGTGAACTCTTGAGGCGTCTACTGCTAGACAATCTTCATATGACAAAGAATGAAATGTACCCCTTTCAGTATGACTCTCTTGTTGTTTGCTTGGTATTTTATTTCCTAAATGCATTGCCAAGAATGAAAAATGTTGTGTGGAGAAAAGATGTGACTGTTGGTGCTCAAATTAAAGAATATTTGGATAAACTAGATGATTGTAATGATACATGTTGCAAATTCTTCATAGATCTCTGGAAGGAGATGATTATCAGAAACAAGATTTCTCCAAATGTGGTAGTTTGGTATAGAAATGAGATTACTTTCATGGTGGACAAGGACAATTTCTTTATGGAGGCAATAGTGTTGAGGGCTTCATGGGTATCCAAACTTCCCTATGAAGTTTCTAAGGATGAGTGTATGGGTATTGCAAAGATTCTTCTTAAATTGGCTAAAGATATGAGTGTAGAAAGATTTGAAACATTTGATGAGATCATGGGAAAATTTGGTGGAAAAAAAGTTGTTGATGTAGGAAGTGTTTCAAAGGTGAAAAGGACTAGGAAGCTATTTGCAAGGCCTCTTCCTTTGTTTCTAAGGTATTGAAATCTAAGCATATGAGTCTGGTTGAGAAAGAAAGTGCAAACACCATAGTTGTGAAAAGTGATGAAGGAGAATCAGAGAAGGTTAGTGCGCAAGAAGATGTTGAGAAAAAAGTAAGGTTGGTTGCTTCCACTGCTTCTTCTAGGGAGAATTCTCTTGAGGTCGATGAAGTACTTGATTTAATTGGACAACCTAATGGTCTAAAGGACACCAATAATTTGTATCTTACAATTCCTACATATGATCGAGATGTTATTGAACAAGCATTGGTTACATATCTACCCCAGAACAATCTTGTTCCTAATGATATTTTTGGCTTGCTTTAGGAAGTGCTAGTGGAAGTTCCAATTGAGTGTATGGCTTCAATTGATTATGATTGTAGTGATTTAGATAAACCATGTACAAAGATGAACCTAGTTGACAAGATGACAAAAATATGCATAAGGGCACATCAAAATCTTAAACTTAAGTTGGAGGATTTCAAAAAAATGATTGATAATGTTGTATGGTTATATCGTTACTTCTTAAGGTGGCCAACATCTACAAAGAAATTTAAGGATGAGATAGACTCTGTTGAGTCTTAGCTTACTAAGTTGGCTTATTCTTTTGATGCCTATAAACATGATAATGATGTTGTGAGATCAAGGATTTGGGAACTTCATTCACAGTTATCTGTACACTAGAGACAAAGAGATGGATGCACATGAGATAGTTTTGTTATCTTAAGAATGCAATGGAGTTGCGGATGACTTCATTTATCAAGTTATTGGCAGATGCTGAAAAAGTAGAATAAAGTGTATTATTCTGATATTTTTTATGTTGCAATAAACTTGTGTCTTGAGTGAGTGTCAGAGTAGAATTCTTTGTACTACTATTCATTCATGGGAATCTCATCTTGTGGATCTTAAGAAAAAATTCAAGGACATGTGGCCTAGTAATGTATGATATTTTTTATGGACTACTATTGGACAGTCAGTTATTTGAAGGTACTTTGTATTCAGTTTGTTCTTTTTTGAAGATCTATGATGTAACTGATTGTTTTTGATAGGGGGAGTTACAAACTTGTATAGTTTCCTACCGAGTAGAGTTGCCCTTTGTTTTTGATTTCAAAGGGGGAGAAGTATTTTGCATATGGGGGAAAAGTATTTTTTGTTGTCATCAATGACAAAGGGGGAGATTGTTGCACATATGAATCTTTGTTGTCATTGATGTCAAACTTGTTGGTGCTTCTTGGTGGTGTCTATTGGCGATGCTTGTTGGAAGTCCAAATGTTGTTCAAGAAGTAATATAATGTAGATATATATGGAGTATATCATTGATTCGATTGATGTCTTGTAGGTGGTTCAACATGTTGGTCCGGAAGTGACATGATGCAAATGTGTATGGTTATATCGGTTGAATCTGGATGTTTACTTGTAAGTGATAGGATGCAGAGTTATATGCAAATTATGTGCAGTATGATGAGTTGCTTATAGAATTGTGTGGATGGTAAATATTGATGATATGTTGCGTTTCTGAAGGATTGATGCCTTTTTGCTTCGTCCAAAAACTATGCAACTATCTCTGGTGATTGTTCTCGTGAACGATATCTTTGTCTAGTTGTACCAGATATGTATTAGGTAGATTTGTAAGTTGGAGTATAATAGTTATGATAGATCGATCCTCTTATATTTCTGTTTTCAGATAGACTGTTTTATAGCAAGAGCTATCTATGCCTGTGTTCAAAGTTCGTGTGGTTTCAAAAAGTTGTAGAGGAATGCATTGCATTCCTTGTCTTGCTAGTATTGTAAGGATGTTTTGGATCATTGAATTATGTTCATAGCAAGTTGTTCTTTCTTTGTGGTGGTCTACATATCTTATTTTTGGGTTTGGATTAAATGTTTGGGTGAGACAGATCAAGACATGAGCTGACTTATGTTTCTTTGGTTCGTGCAGTTGGGTGTAGAACCTTTTTGGAAATAATTGGAAGGTGTGCCGACATGGTGTTAATCTTCACGTGTCTCTTTTGCCTTTCGTATATAAAGTTTTGGGTCGATGATGCATACACACGCTACATCTTTATGCCGACCTAATAGAGGCTATTGTTGATTCGATTGATATATATAGGATAGATCAATTGTGTATGTGTGAAATTATAGATGGTGTGTGTGAATATTATGCAAGATTGAGGTGATATACAGTTTCAGATGTGTTATAGTGAAGAGATGAAAGTTTGATCAAATGAGTATTAAGTTGTGAACTATTATCTACATATTGGTATATACTATTATTCTTATTATATCTAGATAGATGATTTGTATCTCGCCTTGAAGAAGTGATCCTAAGTTGAGAAGGTCTTTCTTGTGTATCTTGCGCTAAGGTTGTGCCCCTTAGCCCGCAAGTCTAGAGAAATGAGCTCCTTGTCCTATGGCCTAAATCATTGTAAACACTTATTACATATATTGTGAGTTTGATTCTCGTCGTGATTTTTCCTAGTTTGGGTTTTCCACATAAAAATTCTTAGTGTTCTTATGTGGATCTCTTTGTTGTTCCAGTTATTCACTTTCATGTATATGTTGTGAATGATGTTCTGAAGACTTAATGGAGTATATGTTCTTAATCTAATCTAGTTTTAGTATATGTTGATTCACCCACCTCCCCTCTCAACATCTAGTAATTTTTAACATCATTGCCATTCATGGTGGTACAATCTCAAGTGCAAAGTTTATTTTTCTAGGGTAAGCAACATGATAGTATCTAGTGTGGTTGTCCTTGCCTCTACATTAGGGGGCATGGATAACTTCTTTTGAGGTGTGAATTTTTACTTAATAATCCCCTCTCCTCTTTAGTGCAACCTTGTTTGAAGATCTCCTTCCTTTGCAGAAATAGATGTCCTTAGACAAGGTTCCAACCCTCTCTTCACCTCTATAATAGCTATGCATCCTTCATAAGGACTGTAATGTCCCCTTCTTAGTGATGATGCATTCAGTGGTCCATTGGCCTATTCCAGAGACCCATAGGCTATGTGCAAAGGAGAATTAGGGTTTCCATCTTCTATGGAGTTCTGCTCGAGCTTGTTAGAGTTAGTCAGGAGAGAATTCTTTAGTTCTGCTTGTGGTTTCCTTCTAGGTTTTCCTTGGAATCCAGTGGGGCATAACATGCAGTTGACTCTTTGGTGAAATGTGAACTTACTATTTTGAGTAAGTTAGGGTTTGGCTATCGGGATGTTGCAGTCTTACTGAGCTTTCCAAGCTCTTTCTATGGGTGCAAAGATCATGATTGTCGAAGCAGTATTTCATGACTTACTATTTTTAGTAAGTGGCGGTTTGGGCATTTCTATTTTTGGCAGTCTTGGATATGGTCCCGATCCAGCACAGTTCAGTGGTCTTCATTGCTCAGCTTCATTCTTGATTTTGTGATAATCAATATTGGAGTTATAAGTTATTTAATTAAATATTATTTCCATTTCCTAAGGTTTAATATTTAATTATTTTATTACTGATTATTGATATTGGGAATTATGCATAATATGATTTTTCCCTGAGTCTGCTTAGGCGGATTATTTTGTGTTAAGGAGGGATGCCTAAGTGAATGAGGGGACTTTATTTTATTTGACAAAATATACTTTCATGCCAAAAATCGTGGTCTTCTTCCTAAGCATGTTTTTGACTTGGATATGGTGCCATTCTTGGGTCCACCATGGGGGAAATGAAATACAAATTTGAGGGGGAATTTGGAGGCATTTGAATTTGAATTTCGGTCTTGAAAACCTATTTATACAAGTGCTTGGCCTCTCATTTGATTATCAAAAGAAAATATAATGTTATGTTGTCGAATTGATTCCAAGATTCTCCGAGGGTGAAAACCTCCTAGACTTTTCAATTGCAGTTTCGAGTGTGAGATATCACTCCTAGCTGAGGCTCTATTGTGTGGATTTCGTGGTGTTCTTGTGGTTTGTGTGTGAGGATTTGAGGAAGTTGGGTTGCAGTTGTAATTTTCAGTGTTGTTGGTTCCTGTGTGGCTGAAGCGAAGTTTCATTCCTACCTCCCTGCCTGTACGACCTATCATTCTGGGTATTGGCTCAAACAACTTCTATGCTATAGGCTATGTGATTTGTAAGTTTGCAACCTTTAATTTGGAGTCTTTGTTTTTATATTGTAAATCGTACTTCCCATCTTGGGTGTGGGATTTTGGGAGTGCATTGGGTTGCGTGCTTGGTATTTTGGGCTGTTTAGAAGCTCTATTTCAGTTTGTTCTTAGTTGCTTGGTTCTTAGTGTAAGTTTGGGAGTGATTTGGGGTGAATTGAAGGAGTTTTGAGTGAGATATGAGCATTTTAGTGTGATTTAGTGATGTTGGTTATGCATTTCCAGCCTGTTGTTATTTGTATTAGATTTTAGGAAGTTGGTGTTGAGGTGGTTTGGTGATATTATCTTCTGTGATTCAACATTCTCTTCTATTCTATATTTACTATATTTTGTAAGGTTGAATATTAGTACTATGAAACAATTTATGAATTGTAAGCATACTTGCTGAACAAGTGGAAGAGGCAGGCTTGCTGCCTATTTTCTGGTATTTGTAACTCAGTCCTCCCACTGAATAAGTCGTCGAGTGATTAGTTTTATGTATTGTCCTCCTGCTGAAATATGCGGTAGAGTGATAGCTTTATGTAATGTCCTCCCGCTGAAATACGCGATAGAGTGATTGAGTTCTAGTTTCTTGTTGTTTCCCTTGTCTGGTTTACCGCCAAGAAGTTTTATTTCTTTCCTGCTGGATAAGCAGAATGGGCTGGCTTGCCGCCTATGCATTGTAATTTCAGTTGGTTTATGGTGCTAACGATTCCCAGAACACCATATGCTCTCACCCTCCCAGATTGGGCTCTCGGTGAACAAAAGGTGGAAGGGTTCCCTTTCAATAGTTTGGATTATTTCTCTAACCTTAACAGGTTATGGTGTTTTCCTTGTAATTCTTATTGCCAAAAAAAATTAAAAAAATTAAGGGAATATTACAATGGTATCAGAGTTGGTTTTCTTGCTAGCCTGTGAGTTTCTGAGTGGTCAGAGTTGTCCATGAGTGACAGAGACACCCGTTATTACAATAGAGAACAGAGGAGACAACAGTTTTAGATTCCTTTAGTGCTGGAAGAAGATACCTTTTCAGAGGTATTGAGAAACAGAGGGAAGGAAGTGGATTCTGCAGATTCAGTAGATTCAATGGCAGATAAGGTTGCAGAACAGAATGAGGCACCTAACAAAAAGGTTAAGAGACAATTTAATGCCATGATGGATATGATGTCTCAATTGCTAGCCAAACTTAACCAGAACGTTGTTGGGACCCCTAACCAACCCAACAATGGACCGAAAGCTAGTACTTCTAATAATCCTAGAGGAAATGGGAACAAAAGTAACAATGGGAGCAACAATGGAGGTTCAACTCCAAGACCTCTACAACCCATCTTTCTACCTAGAGAAACACCACAAAATGAAGTTGAGATACCTACAGCTGATGAGATAAGGAGTAGCTATATGGATTATGCTTCTCTCCCTACAGAGATATGAGATATCCTCACCTTCGATCAGTACATGAATCGGAAAATGAAGAGAGGAAGAAGGAATGACAATTGGTATTCCACTCCAAGAGATTACCATCAAGCCTTGGGAAGGTTACTCTGGCACACTTCGATGGAAGCAGTAAGAGCACGTTTAGAGCTTGGGTGCAGAAGTTGGACAATTACTTGTCCTTGAGACCTATGCTTGAAGAAGAGGCCATCAAGTTTGATACCTTGTACCTAGATGGAGTTGCACATGAATGGTGGTACCATGGGTTGGTCACCCTTGGTCATAACTTGATCCATACCTATGCTGAAGTCACCAACAAATTGATAGAAATATTTGATACCAAGGATTCAGGGGTGAAGTTTAGAGAGCTTGCACAACTCAAACAACAGGGTTCTTTGGACACTTTCATAACTGAGTTTCAAAGTCTTTCAGTTATGGTTAGTAGTATCTCGAAGAAGAGGTTAGTGGTCCTATTTACTAAGGGACTTGATGAACCATTGAAAGGTTGGGTAAAAGCCTTTGACCCACCCACCTTGGCTGATGCAATCAAGAAGGTTGGAAGCATGGAGTTGGCTGCCCCTAAATCCAGATTTCAATCAATGTCTTTCTCATTTCCTAAAGACAAGAAGAAATTTTCTAATCAGCCTAAGAAGTTCCCTTCCCGGATGGATGAATTTATAGTTCGAGACTTTAGAAATATTTATCATCGTAAAAGAAATTATGAAAAAATTAATACAGAGAAAGAGAAACTGCGAATAGCAATCAAAAAAATTATTTTCAAACGCGATGCGAAGAAAAATTCTCAAGGTGATAAGAAGGGATGGGATGAGTTGAAATTAAAATTGGATTCTAGATTTGATAATAAAAATAAAAAGGTAGGCATCACATCAGAAACCAAAAACGGACCTAAAGGAGCAAATAAACAAGAAATCAAACATCCAAGGGGTCGAAAACGCTTTGAAAAGGAAGGGGGAAAAGAAGAAAACCCCCAAAGACTAAAGAAAAAAACGGATAAATTGTCGTATCGAGAAATGGCGAAAAATATTCGCGTTTGGAAAACCAAATACAAGCTCAAAAAACTGCCACTTGCTCCTTGGCTTTCCAAGGGCAAAAATGTGTCCCATTTTCTAGATAAAAAGAAATTAGGTAATGAAGCCGCTGTAGCCCAACTAACTACGCCCTATTTGGAAAACGGAGAGCTCGACTTGGATTTATTGGAAACTATTTTGTATCTCAAGAGTTGCTTCCAGGATAACAAGAATGATTTTTTGAGAATTTTTGCCAATGAAAGGCGAAGATCTATGCCACTTGTACCGGGTTACTTTAATGACCAATTTTTGATATACAAAATCGCAAGTCTCTTCTTAAAACTAAAGAAGAAGAGAATAAATGTAAATCTTTTTGATAGATCTCAACTTTTTGATAGATCTCAATGACGAAGAAAAAGAAAAACTATTGAGGATGTCAATGAAAAAATTTCAAGTTCTTTTATTTTCGAAGATATTCTCCTTCCAAGACATCGTAGAGAATTTCAAATTTTGAATCTTTTGAATCTAGAAACCCCTATAGATCAAAGTATAGGATTAAATAGTAAAGCGATACTAAATGACGAAGGTCTCATCGAAAAAGATGAACCTCTTTGCATAGATACAAGAGCAAAAATCAGACGTTTTCTTTGGCCTCATTATCGAGTAGAGGATCTAATTTGCATGAATCGATTCTAGTGGAATACTAGTAATGGTAGTCGATCTATTATGTTGAGGGTACGCATGTATCCCAAAATAGATCATTGGGAGCATATGCAAAATAGTTTTTATTTTATAAAACAAAGTTTTGTTTCAATAAGAGAGATTCTTCAAGATTTGGCAAATCGGACCAAAAGTTTATTGGGTACGAAGAGTTCACCGGTTTTTGGACAAAATGAACCTCTAAACCAGGCAGAGCTACAAAAAAAGAATAATGTGTAGCATAAGTGCATCTTTTCCTTCCGGTCGCTCCCCGTGCAATGAACTTCTTACAAAAATGATAAAATTGATAAGTTCTTTTAGGGATAAACTTAGAAAATTTCTAACGGAAAGTAGAGATTCTCTTCCAAAATAGATAAGTTCTTTTAGGGATAAACTTAGAAGATTTCTAATGGAAAGTAGAGATTCTCTTCCAAAATTGATAAGTTCTTTTAGGGATAAACTTAGAAAATTTCTAACGGAAAGTAGAGATTCTCTTCCAAAATTGATAAGTTCTTTAAGGGATAAACTTAGAAAATTTCTAACGGAAAGTAGAGATTCTCTTCTAAAAAATGAAATCATAAGAAAAAATCTTAGAAAATTTCTAACGAAATTGAAAAATTGTCTTTCAAAAAAGAAATGGGTAAGAACCGTTTGTTCTAAAATTACAACTAAGCTAGAAGAAACTATATGTTATTTAGACAAATATGAACCGACTCGGTGGCAAAAAATAAAGAATTTTGCCAAGTCTTGGTTGACGGTTTATAGCATCGGGGGGATTCTCGTGCCGCTAGGCAAAAATTGTGGACTCTATTTTGGGATTCCTGATTGGCTAAAGTTTAAATTATATCATTTAGCTTCTAAAATTGTTTTTATAGCTAAAGATTGTTTTAAGTTAGCATTTTATTCTATTTTTTATTATTTTTTTAGAAGATAAAAATTAGTTTTTGTATTTACGAAGTTAAATAGATTCCTTTACAAATTTATTACTAATAAGTTGTGTTGTTTTTGCGGGAATATGCAAATAAATGCATCTCCCGTAGAAACCTTCGGGACGAATAAGAATATATTAATGTTCAATAACAGAATAGATCTACACGATCTTGTTTACCGTTGCTTTCGGAGCAGCAAGATTTGAACCCACGACCTCCACCACCCCAAGATGGCACGCTACCAAACTGCGCTATACTCCGTTATAACGACCAACATTGCATTTTTCTATTTAATGTTAATTTGGACATTGAAGAGAAAAAAATACTCTTCTCTCAATATTTGCATTGACAATTTCGGGAAAAATAGTCTAATATAGTAACTAAACAATATCAAGCCGCCATGGTGAAATTGGTAGACACGCTGCTCTTAGGAAGCAATGCTAGAGCATCTCGATTCGAATCCGAGTGGCGGCATTATTGTTAATAAGATACTATGGGTTCAATCCCTTCGATATATATATATATATATATATATATAATTTATGGAGTACCTATATAGATCGAAATTACTATCATTGTTCAATCTATGTTAATATAATTGATGACATATCAATCGATTTTATCTTTCTCTTACGAAACGAATCCTATATTAAATAAAATAAATGGGTTTATTATGATATTTATAACTCTAGAACATATATCAGCTCATGTCTCTTTTTCTCTTACTTTTGTTGTCACTCTCATTTATTGGGGAACCTTAGTTTATAAAAGTGAAGAACTAAGTAATTTGGGAGGAAAGGGCATGATAGTGACGTGTATTTGTATAACGGGAGTATTAGTTACTCGTTTGCTCTATTCGGGGCATTTACCGTTAAGTAATTTGTATGAGTCATTCATGTTCCTTTCATGGACTTCCTCCATGATTCATATAGTTATAAAAGTACGGGGCCAGGATGCTTGGTGATTAGGTGCAATCACCATGCCAAGTGCTATGTTAACTCATGGTTTTGCTACTTTAGGTCTTCCAGATAAAATGCAGCAATCTCCAATGTTAGTACCCGCTTTACAATCTCATTGGTTAATGATGCATGTAAGTATGATATTGCTCAGTTATGCAACTCTTTTATGTGGATCCCTATCATCGATAGCTTTTTTGGTCATTACGTCCCAAATAAATCAAAAGATTTTTATTAATGTGAAGAATTCCTTTTTCTTCAATAAAAATGGGAATTCACACGACCAAGAAAAAAAGGAATTGAAGCATACTTTCGGCCTTTCATTTATAAATTATCGTAAATGGTTATTTACTAACCAATTAGACCAATTGAGTTATCGTGCCATTGGTCTAGGATTTTCTCTTTTAACTATAGGTATACTTTCCGGGGCAGTATGGGCCAACGAAGCATGGGCCAACGAAGCATGGGGATCTTATTGGAGCTGGGATCCAAAAGAAACTTGGGCGCTAATAACTTGGATTATATTTGCAATTTATCTACATACTAGAATAAACAGGGGTTGGAAAGGGGAAAAACCGGCAATTGTTGCTTCTCTAGGATTTATTCTAGTTTGGACCTGTTACTTAGGGGTTGATTTATTAGGAATAGGGTTAGACAGCTATGGCTGGTTGATTTAGTAGAAAAAAAAAAAAAAAAAAACTACATCTTTTTATTTATGTACTCGAATTACGAGTAGACAGTTTATTTAATTTGACTTAGGAGGATACAATCGTTCTTATGGAACGGTGGAGAGCAATCGGCATTACTGTAGGTCTTCCTTAGGAAGGAAGAAGAATTGGTATTATTGCCGATAATAGAATATTACTGGGGGAGAATCGGGAACTCAGCAAAAAACAAATCCGAATTTTTCGCAGAACTAAAGTTTTATCATTTCAGTCCAAAAAGGAAAAATTAAATTAGAAAACAAATGAGCTCCTCTGAATTTGGCGAGATAATGGTAAAAAGTGTGTATATATATATATATATATATATATATATATATATATATATATATATATATATATATATATATATATATATATATATATATATATATATATATATATATATATATATATATATATATATATATATATATATATATATATATATATATATATATATATACTTTTTACTTTTTCAAGGAGTAGGATAAGTTATAAAATCAGCAAAAATAGTAAGCCAAGATTACCAAATTCTCTCCTTCCTTCTATTTATGCTTTGATTTATTTATTTTGAATATGATAAATCAAGGTGAAAAAAGATAACATATATATAATATTGAATGTCGCGCATAACTAGGGAACTCACTGTTTAACAAGTTTGTTCCTGAATCACTCATTATTAAAGATGCACATATTCTTTATATCTCCTCATTCTTCACAATCAATCAATATATTCGAACAGAGGGAAGGGGCAAATGAAGGGCTCCGAAAAAGTATGACTTTATTATTGCAATTTTTATTTAAATAATTGCATGAATCATCCATAAGATGGAGATTCACTTTTATGCGCCTAAAAATTCATTTCGACCAATTGAACTTTCTCAAATTGTTTCTTCTTAAGAACCAGAAATATTTGTGCTAAAACGACAAATGCTAAGAATAATAAAAGACCTTGAACATGTAAAGGATCTTGAAGTACTATTTCTGTATTTTCTTGACTAAATCCACCCACATTAGGGTTATTCGTTAACGACTAATCTGCCTTGATGAATTCGCCTTCTGAAACAAGAAGTTCCAGTCCCGGAGGTACAAAGTCAACCACTTGTCGACCGTCTAATGGATTATCAATAGTTATTTGATATACACCCGTTGCTGAAGCGTTATAGACTGTATTGTTGCTTTTGCTCCCATTGGGATAAATTTGTCCTCTTCCTCTATTACCACCTACATATATGGGATATTTCAGGAAGTGAACTTCTTTATTAGTAGTGGGATTTGGTGAAAGGATGGAAAATACAATTTCACTATATTTTTGACCAGGAACAGGACCTATTATTAGAATATTTTTTTGATTGGGACGATAGTTTTGAAAATAAAGATCACCTATTTTTTCCTTAATCTCAGGATAAATACGATCCGGAGGAGCTAATTCGAAACCTTCGGGTAAAATAAGAACAACTCCTACATTTAAAGTCCCTTTCTTACCATTAGCAAGAACTTGTTTTATTTGCTTATCATAGGGTGTTTTAACAACTGCTTCAAAAACGGTATCAGAAAAGCACGGAATGTGGAACTTCAATCTCCACAAGTTTTTTAGCCAAATAACAATTGGCACATACAATACGCCCAGTTGCTTCTCAAGGATTCTCATAAGCTTGCTGTGCAAAAATGGGATATGCATTTGCAATAGATGTGCGAGTCATTATATCTATCATTATTAAGACAGAAATTGATTGAGTTATCCACTTTTTCACCCAGTCATCATAAGTTTTTCTATTTTGCATAGTTCATTTTTTTGTTACAATTCTTTTATTTTAAATAAAATGGTGGTAGGTAACTATCATAGTTACCTGCCTGCAATTCTGCTACTATATTAAACCTAAAGCTAAAAAATAAGAAGTATTGCCCTAAAAAAAGTAAAAAAGAGGGGAGGTCAAATGGGGGAGAAACCATTGGTTATTCATTCATCGAGTGATAAATTACTACAAGTGAAGGAGATATACGATTTAAACGACGGAAGATCCAATATTTGAAAATTGTGTCTAAGATGACTGGAAAAGTTGAAACAAGACCAGATATTATTCATTCGTTATGAGCAACCATAGATAGTTAAAAAGGTTAACCTATTCAGGGATCTTCGGATCTATGCTCAATTTTCACTCCCTGAAGCATTTCGTCGCTTACCACACCCTTCTTCGTCTCTGCGTGCCTAGGTATCCACCGTAGGCCCTTTAGTTTTGTGAACCTTGTCGTTCAAGGCCGTCTTAAGGAGCTACTATAGTAAAGACATGAAAGCATCTTATCAACGTCCATGAACGATAAATAATAGATAAAACTGTCGATTCTGACCGATCTGCTCCACAGAATCGTCACGGGATGGAGA